>NC_037673.1:90504410-90735593 GCF_003255815.1 Theropithecus gelada | reverse complement strand
AAAAAAAAAAAAAAAAAAAAAAAAAAAAAAAAAAATAGTATCTGTTATTACTGTTGTTTATAGAATTATTGTGAAGATTGGATGACCAAATATATGTAAACTGCTTAGAACAGAGCCAAGTACTATAATAGTAAGCACCATATATTACTATTATTACTATAAGAGAAATTTTGCTTGCTTTAAATTCTGGTTCCTTCTCAACTACAGTATATTCCCAGGGATATTTCAGGAGCAAACATAAATAATATTAATATAGGGAATCCACCAGCAAGGTAAGAAATCTCAACTTAAACTCCACCATCCACATGTATTTATGGAGTTAAATACTTTCCCTAAATTTGAGAAACGTGTTTTTAAAAATTACTCTAATAGTGAATAATTCTTTATTAATTTCTTTTATTCTTTCATAATAACTCATGAGATCCAAATCCGTACCATGCTAGGAGTACCTGCATGATTTGGCCTCTGCCTACTTCTTCAGCCTGAACCTCTTACCATTCTCCTCTCTCCCACTTTCTGTGAGAAGGTGGGCATACTGACATTCTTTAGGTTCCTCTAATGGTCAAGCTTGTTCTCACCTCGAGGTCTTTGCACTTGCTTTCCCTTCTGCTTGCAAAGTGCTTCTTTCAGATATTTGCATTGCTGGCCCCTTTCTGTTGCCAGGTGGGAGATAAAGTAAACCCTTCTCATAGAAGCTTCTCCTAAACCTCACCAGCCACCCATGCTCTTTCTTGCCTCTGCTGTTTTATAGCACTTGTCACTGTCTGAAGTCCTTGTCTGTGTTTGCTAAATCTGTGTTTACCAAAAGTAAGTTTCATGAGAGCCTGGGCTTTCTTTGCTAAATCTCTGCTTCCTAGTTCAGTGCCTGGAGCATAATAACATCTCAATAAGGATTGCATGAATTAGTAAGTGAATAAAATAAGCTATTCTTATCAACTAGTCCTTGACTGATTTAACAGATATTTGTTGAGTAGCTCATACACTACATACTGAGGAGATTCAGCATTTTCCATATAAGCCTACCTATTAGTGTTAAGACATATATATGAGCTTTAAAAATATAGTAATAAAGCTATAAGGAAAAAGTAGAAAATGAAAATATCATTAAAGAGGAAAGCATTTTTTTGTGCTAAGTATTGTTCTAGGCATTTCACGTAAATTATTTTGTTTAAATTGTACCCAAGAACGCTTTCATTTATATACCATTATATTCATTTTTATAGAGGAGGAAAAGAAACCCAAAAGTTAAATAACTGGCTTACAGTTGCCCAGCTAGGATATGGATGGACCAAAATTCAAACTTATATCAACCTGACTCTAAATCTTATTTTCTTTGCATTATACTAAAAATAAAAACCCTCTCCTCTCCTCTGTCAAAAACTGTGAAGGGTCTGAAATGTTATTATCCTTGCAAGCTAACCAGTTAGCCGCCACAGTTTCATGGATACTGACATGCAAGGTCCCTGGATTAGAGACAAAGGACTTTATGAGTCATGACATAGCAATAACATGAGCTTCGCATTCATGTTCATTCCCTCAGCCCCCAGGTCCCATGGGGAGATGCAGAGTGGCTCAGGCAGTTGCTGTATACCTGAATTACACAGAAAACTTGAGCTTAGGGAACTCAACATTTCATAATAGGCTACAAATAAATGTGCCCTTTGCTTATCTTCATTACATTTATTCTATCTTTTTTGTTATATTTTTAAGTTCTAGGGTACATGTGCACAATGTGCAGGTTTGTCACATAGGTAAACGTGTCATGTTGGTTTGCTACACCAATCAACTCATCATTTACATTAGGTATTTCTCTTAATGCTATCCCTCCCCCAGGTCCCCACTCCCTGACAGGCCCTGGTGTGTGATGTGTTCTTGTTGTTCAACTCCCACATGTGAGTGAGAACATGTGGTGTTTGTTTTTCTGTCCTTGTGATAGTTTGCTTAGATTGATGGTTTCCAGCTTCATCCATGTCCCTGCAAAAGACATGAACTCATCCTTTTTTATGGATGGGAAAGAGTTGCTCTGTTTTTTGGAATTTTCAGCTTTTCTGCTCTGGTTTCCCCATCTTTGTGGTTTCATCTACCTTTGGTCTTTGATGTTGGTGACCTACAGATGGGGTTTTGGTGTGGATGTCCTTTTTGTTGATGTTGATGAAATAGTCCTTTCTGTTTGTTAGTTTTCCTTCTAACAGTTAGACCCCTTAGCTGTAGGTCTGTTGGAATTTGCTAGAGGTCCACTCCAGACCCTGTTTGCCTGGGTATCACTAGCAGAGGCTGCAGAACAGCAAATATTGCTGCCTGATCCTTCCTCTGGAAGCTTCATCCCAGAGAAGTACCCACCTGTTTAAGGTGTCTGTTGGCCCCTACTGGGAGGTGTTTCCCAGTCAGGCTACACAGGGGTCAGGGACCCACTTGAGGAGGCAGTCTGACCATACTCAGAGCTCAAATGCTGTGCTGGGAGAACCACTGCTTTCTTCAGAGCTGTCAGACAGGGACGTTTCTGCTATGCCCTGACCCCAGAGGTGGCAGCAGGCCTTGCTGAGCTATGGTGTGCTCCACCCAGTTCATGCTTCCTGGCAGCTTGGTTTACAGTGTGAGCTACTCAAGCCTCAGCAATGGCGGATGCCCCTCCCCCTGTCAAGCTGCAGCATTGCAGGTTGATCTCAGACTGTTGCACTAGCAGTAAGCAAGGCTCCATCAGCGTGGGACATTCTGAATCAGGTGCAGGAGAGTATCTCCTGGTCTGCTGGTTGCTAAGACCATGGGGAAAGCGCAGTATTTGGTCAGGAGTGTACCATTTCTCCAGGTACTGTCTGTCATGGCTTCCTTTGGCTGGGAAAGTGAAATCCCCCAACGCCTTGCACTTCTTGGGTGAGGTGATGCCCCACCCTGCTTCAGCTCACCCTCCGTCCAACCAGTCCCAGTGAGATGAACCAGGTACCTCAGTTGGAAATGCAGAAATCACCCATCTTCTGTGTTGATCTTGCTGGGAGCTGCAGACCGAGGTACAGATGTACAGATATACTTCAGTTTGTTCATGCATTCACCTGTAAATGAACCTTTGGGCTGTTTCTACTTTTGTATTCCTATTCAGCCACCTTGGAAGCGACCCATTACATTTAATAAAGGGAGGCATTATCTTTAGGAGACTGTACATTAAAAATACCTTCTCTCTACTCTGTAGGGATATACTCTTGTCTTTTAAGGTTGCACTGTATAAACATCCTAGAAATGATGTTCTAGAACACAGGCATCACAGGCATCCAATTAGTGCCAATATACAGAAAGCCAAGGCACCAGTGGAGAATTGTCTTCTAATACTCTCTGTCTGTGTTTCTGCTTACAGTAAATGGTATCACCATTGTCTTGTTGCCCAAGACAGAAAGCTGGTTATTTTGTTTGGTTCTCATTCTTTGTTCATTCATCTCTTTATTTAACTTAGTCTTAACTTTGCCTCCTTACCACTTCCAATCCATCACCAAATTCTTCCCATCTTACCTTTTTAATATCTCTCGGACTCGTTCACCTTTTTATCCAGCAGCAACCTTGGTTTTAAGTCCCTGTCATCTCTTGAGTGGATTACTAAAATGGTGTCTGTCTCTCCAGTTTTGTCTTATCTAACATGTTCTCCAACTAGAGCCAGAATTTTCTTTTCTTCTGCTTTCTTAAAATGTCACTGATTCCTCATTGCTCTCAGGACAAAGTCTAAAGTCCCTATCATGACATATTAGAGTCTTTATGGTCTGGCTCCTACCTACCTCACTTCTCAACACTTCTTCCTCAGACTCTATGCTCCATTCCTACTGTGGTTTCCCAGGTTCCATGATGACTCTTTTCAGAGTGTTGAACGTCTCCCTCTGGGATGCACTTCCTCCTTTTCCTCACATGTCTACCTCTTTCTCCCCTTTAAGTCTTAGCCTAAATATCACCTCTTCTAACTGGGCTCACCTCATTTGTTTTCCTTCTGTCTGAAACTACAGATGTATGCCATCTATTGTTCTGGGTCTGAAAACTTTTATATTTTTCCTATTTTATATTTCTCTCTTTTTTTCTATTTTAAATCAGTCTCATCTTTTCTTATCATTGGGACTTTTCTGTGAATTCTGCTTATCCATTACTTTCATAGTTTGTCATGATCACATCATCCATCAGAGATGAATGTCTAACAAAGCCAAATTTCCCTTGTATCACAGTCTTAAAAGGAAGTCATGGTCCTCATGTCATGTCTCTGTGTCCCTCCTAGTGCTGGAATTCATCTTGCTTGTGGATTCACGTGTCCTAAATAGTGGAAGTTCTAATTTTCACAGGACCTTTAGTGACTTTTTGTGGGGGTGGCATTTTATGAGCAGATAGTTTTTAAAAACAGGTTTATTGCAGCGTAATTATCACACAATTTCACATATTAAAACTACACAGCTTGATGAATTGTGAAATGTGTACATCCATGTGAAATCATCACTACATCAAGATAACAAGCATTTCAATGGCTCTAGAAAATTTCCTTGTGCTTCCCTTTAATCCTTCCCTCCCTTCATCCCTTTCCCTGTGCTACCACTGATCTGACTTATGTCACCTAGATTTAGTTTTCAATTTCTAGAATTTTATATAAGTGAGATGAAAAAGTATACATCCTTTTTATTAGGAAGTCTGGATTTTTATCACTCAGTGTAATAATTTTAAGATTTATTCATGGCATTTAATAGTTCATTATTTTTTCTTGCTGAGTAGTATTCCAGTGTACAGATATACTTCAATTTGTTTATGCATTCACCTGTTAATTGACCTTTGGGCTATTTCTACTTTTATGTTGTTACAAATAAGGCCAGAAATATGAAATTTATTATTACTTCCAGTAGAACATTCTCTTGTTGCATCTCACAATTTTGTAATTGAGGGCTCTTATTCAAAAAGTGGCCTTTAAAAAGATGCCAACGATTAGAAAACTTTCAGAATCTCAATTAAATTTCCAAATGACTGAGTTTGGATAGTAGTTTTCCTCTTTGTATTTTTACTTCCCCCTTTTTAGTAATGCCTCGCCAGAAATAAGTAGGAAACGCAAAAGGGAAAAAAGATAAAGAAAAACGTAACAAACTAGATAAATCTAGTTTTTGTCGGTTAGAAGATGAATCTATTCATTTCTTAGGTAAAAATAGCTACAACGTTGTTAGTTTTAAATGAATAAGGAGGACCACTTCATTCAAATGAAATGATGATAAGCATTTCTCTGAGGACTTTTTTTCTCACTAAGCCTTTGCATAGGCGTTTTGATTCATAAAGGGGTTGACGTTCATTAAACTTTATACTCATTTTATATTTTTATTTTCTTTGTCTATTTTCACTCAGTGAGAGACTGTGGTTCAGTGTTTCCTTTTTTGGATAGCATGTAACTTTCTAGCTTTTCAGACTATTTTGCTTTGCAGAGTTGTGCTTTAAGTCTCCCCCAGAAGGGGAAGTGACTCATTTCTATACAGTAGCATGTAGGTGTTTGATGAATGTTGCTGCCAGGTAGAAATAGACTGTAATGCCAGTGTAAATGGAGTTTTACAGCTACTAAAATTTGAAGGATTTCAATTTTCTTAGGAATTTAATTGGGGAAAATTACTTCAGAAGTTTGCAGGAGCACTATGTTCTGAGGGAGAACTTTGAGCAAATAGAGATGTTGTACAAATGTTATGAAATTGCTAACAGCCTCATGGAAGAATAATGTGGTCTTTGAGATACTTTCCCCCACTGAAATGTTGGCTAAGCTGGAGCAGGATGAGGCTCCAGGTGTAGCCTGATATGTAAGATCACCTAGACCAATTTTTAAAACTTCTGGCCATTGTAAATTCAGAGGAACCTCCAAGTCTATGTGTTTTTCAGACTGCCGTGGTTTAAAGGAAATGAGTTGTACAGTTATCTTCCTATGCAGACAACTTAATGTTCTAAAAATAATGGCATTATCCTCATTTTAGAAACCGTAAGTTGAGTTATAAATATCACATTGTCCTGCAAAGCAGCTGCCATACTGAGACATGAGAATGATCTTGACTTGTGTGGAAAGACTGATGTCAATGTTTTGGGTCACATTTCCCACCTGGATAGGGTTTACTGAATATGAAGGATAATAATAGAGAAGATATTTGGCTAATTAAAAGTTTCTTTTCCCAATAAAGATAGATTTCAATAGTTATATCAGTACATAGAGCAGCACCTTATTATATAGTATGTACTTAATAAGTTTTCATAAAAATAAATGAATTTAAAACAAAGTACCCCCAAAATTATAATATCTGGTTGGTTTAGAATAAAGGATGATAAATAATTTTATAGTATAAAATATCCTACTAGGATATTTTCTAATATGTAGTCTCTCTCAATTAAAATGAAGAAAGGAGGTGGGTGGAGAGAGAGAGAGAGAGACAGAGAGACAGAGACAGAGAAGACAACAAAGAAGGAAATATGAGGATTTAACTAGTTAGAATTTAAGCTATAAGTACAAAAAGAATGTGGATGATAAAAAGAAGATGAGGGATTCTAAAGGTAGAGGAATGTTTAGATTAAGCCTAAAATGGCACACTGCTAAGACTTCAGTGTACATGACCAAGTTTTAAATCTGCCTGCCTATACACACCTAACAAAGATCTCACAAAAATAAGCCTGCACTGATTTGATAGATCTGTTTGCCGAATATTTTTCAAAGTCTGTTGAATATTCACTATTTGTCAAACACTATCCTAGACAAATAAGTAAAGCATCTACCCTCAAAAGGTCCATAGTGCAGTGAACGGGACAGAAGCAGTCCAGAAATTATTGTAGAGAGCTTAGTTCAGCCTTGGCCTCACTGTTCTGCCCAAACCTTAAGAAGTTCTCAGCCTTTGAAAGCTCAAGAGCAAATGCCCATCTTAACTTTGTTTCTGCCATCCCTGAACTTGTATGTGAACACCAGGTTAGCACCATACTTAATCTATACAACTATATCTCTTATGTGTGCAAGGCATGATACTCAAACTTAAAGTTAGTATCTGCATGTCAAATTTTAAATGCAGGTAAGCATTGTAGATATATCCTAAAATGAAAATAGCCTTATATTCTTTTTATGTTAAATGTTCAATTCCAAAAATTAAATAGAAATAGGCAAATTGTACAAACACTAAGAGATGCTGCTTTCACTAGATAACTTTATGAGGAACATTATATGTTTTCAATAAATATACAGTTATAAAAATTATACAATTTGTATATAAATATATACGTTATAAAAGTTTAAATGCCAATACAAAGAATAGTAATACAGATGAGATCGTAGTATATTTCAAACCTTTGTAGAATTGTTAACCTATATAGAAAACTTTATGACTCAAAATTTCATGAGGAGGAAAACTTGCATAAAAATGTGTAATACCATCTATAAGAAATCTTCTTCAATTTGACATAATAAAAACATATAAAATGTGAAGAAGAAAATGTTAGAAAAAGTGATAAGGAGAGATCTACAGTGGTGTAATAAAATGAAGAGCCTCATAGGAAGAGAGATCATCTGTCCTAACCCACCATTGAAAGCAAGTGACCTTCACCTCTTTCCACCCTCTCAAACCTTTAGAAATTAGAAAAGCAAAGAAGAGAATAGTAAACATGTACCCAGGAGTTTCTGTAACTTAATACAGGAAAATACCTATATCAAGAGAAAATAATTAGCAAAGTCATTGAACATCTTTAACCCAAGTCAGGTAGTCTCTGAATTCAAACATGCAGTCTTCAACTACAGACCTCTAGGAATGACTCCTGTTTGTGTTTTGTTTGATTTTCACAAGTCTTATAATTCATCCCTAGAACTAGACTCATCAGATAAGTCTGGTGGCAACATCTTTAATTAAATTCTTTATTAAAATCTACAGCTGTCAAAATAAACCTTAAAGTACAGAAATAAACTTGAGAGGACTTTTCCATTAAGGCATTACCTGGAAGAAATTTTTCCAGAAAACAGAGTGCTTGGACAATGGTCACTATCATAATTTGGGCTAACTGTGGTCATAGAAAGTTTAGGAACTTGAAAACCCCCAAAGCCTAAACTGATTTAAGATTGTCTATTCTGTTTCTATGCATCTTCAGGAGATTTCTCCAGGGTGCTTGGATGTGCAACATAACATTTTCATAATTTTGCCACTGGAGGGCTCAATGGCCTTTTTAATGTTTTTTTTTATGAGACACAGTGAGATTTGAGACCAAGTTTTTTCTCCCTTTTTTGAGAAAATCTGTTTTGGGGGGTACAGTTAGATGCCTGATAGCCAAAAGCTTTTGTAAATGCCCTGAAAGATGGAAATTTGTCATAGCTACATGTATATTGAAATCAAAAAGGATGCCATTCATCTCTCCCCAGAGAATACAAGGGACTTGAGATTATACCGAGCAAGGCTTGTGCTGAGTTAGATCTGCTGCATATACGCCGTGTGCTTGTGTGTGTATTCTGGTGGCAGTATGGAAAGCAGTGGAATAGTGAGGGCTTAGGGATCTGTAGTCATTCAGGAATTGTATGATTAATGTAGTTGGTATGGGAATGGGGATAATTTTAAGGACTAATTGGAAGAATATGAGGCTTGGTATCAGGCGACTAGTGATCATGCAGTTGTTCCAGGATTCCTGCTGCATGTTCTGTTATAAAGGTTGTGACAGCAGTTCTGCTTTTCCTGAATGTTCTATGTGTGCCTGTGGTCCAACCTCTCTGAGGCTGGTCCTAGAGCCTGGACTGAGCAAGTGAACTCTGATATGAGTGACACATTGATTTGGCATCTGCATAATTTTTTGTGATGTTTAGGAGTAACAATGAGGTGTTATGAAAAAAGTTGGAAACAGTGTTAGCCCCCATGCAAAAGTAAAAAATCAACATAAAGCAGAGAGATAGACGTAGCGGAATGCCTCTCCCAGAATGTAGCAGAAACCCACTTCTATTACATTTGGTTTATGATTAAGAGTTAACTATAAACTAACTGAAAGATTCACATATTTAATGATTAATAATAATATGCCAATCTGAGAGAGATGGTTGCTCAGACTGAAACCTCCTTACAGGTAGGGGAGAGTCAGAGAAAGATAACTGTGGAGACGCTGGCCTAAGAACTGCCCAAGGAGACTGGCATGGAAATGGAAATGTCGATTCTTGTGACTTTCTCACATGGAGGTGGATGTTTGTTGCCTCTAAAATTTTGAATCACTAACACATTTCCCTTGTTCTGATTTCATGCTGCTTCTGCTACATTTGGTTTATGATTTGGCCTTACATAGATTTGCTACTGCAGAGATTTGCCTTACATTCTTTGCTACTGCAGAGAATGTACTGGTCATATCAATGTGAATATTCAGATCCATATGTCAGTTATGGTTTTCAGACTGGCCCAGCATCTCGTGTGGCATGCTGAAGGAATCAGGCTCTGTCTTAGCAGAGTCAAATACAAGCCTCTGGATCATGGTGAATTACCCCAGGTGAATGCTATTTCTTAGGCTACTTGCAGCTTGCCGATTGCCCATTCCAATCTCTACAAGTCCTACTAGATGGTTCGCAGAATAAAGCAAAAAAAAAAAAAAAAAAAAAAAAAAAAAAAAAAAAAAAAAAAAAAAAGAGGCTGGGATCAAGAAAATGAATTTTCAAAGGGAAATACCAAGTATTATAATTATACATTTTCTCATCATATTTTATTAATGAATCAAAGGAGTTAGTGAGCATTTATTTTCCTCTCTTGTGTTCCACTGCAATTTACCAGGAAAATAAAACGGACTCTTTCTCTCCCTTTCAACTCTGGTTTTCTTGCTGTGAAAGAGCAGCCATAACTTCTAGCAAAGGCTCCTGAGGGAGGCAGTGAGTAGCCACCTAGGAACTTTACGATGGGGCTTCCTATCTCAGTTGTGCCTAGAGGAACTGAAGCAGTTCTTAATGCACTGGTTTGAGGTCCGTCTTACCAGAGTTCCAACCCACCCCATGTCCCTAGTGGTCTATTACTTACTCCATTACTTTTAATGGCAAAAACCGCAGTTACTTTTGCACCAACCTGATATTTCACAGCCACTCTCCCGGATGTTTCTGGGGAACTTCAGTCTAGGCTCAGACGTGGTGCCTGCTGGTTCTGGGAAAAGGTTAAGGGGCTGAGTGGTGGCAGACACTACTTCCTCCAGACTGTCTATGCCATGGCTATCTTTGGAAATCCTATAAATGGCCTGGCAGAGTCTCACCTTGCCCATCCTTAGAAGATTTTTGGGATTTCTGGCTTAAGAATAGGCTGAAAAGTGGGACTGGAGGTTACCGCCACATACCCGAGCATTCCTGGAACTTTCTGGGAATGTTAACTGATATGAAAATGGCTTAGACTACAAGAATTATAGGGAAATATCAGAATACCCACCTAAGAATGGCTTACATAAGAAGACCATTTTAAAGCTTACTTCATGAGGAATTTTGAAATAGGCAGTTCCAGGGTCAGTTTGGCTGCTCGACAGAGTCTTCAAGGATCCAGGCACTCTTCATAAGTCTCTTCTGCCATCATCAGGATTCAGTGAAGTTTCCCTGTATGGTCACAGGATGACTCCAGCAGTTCTGATTATCCTGGGTTCCTGGATGTGTTCTGTGCATCTTTATAAATGTTTTTGTGATTTTTCAGAGGGAGATAAATAGCAGACAACTCAGCCCATATCTACAATTTGTGGAATGTTCCCATTATCACCCAACAGGCTTCATCTTAGGTATTTTTGGTCAGAACTAAATTGCATATTGACTTTTTATACAATAATCAGCAAAGACTATATATAACCTCTATGTAGACCAATTACAATTGACCTTCTGGGGATAAGCATATAGCTTCTAGACAGTCCTCACAAGAAATAAGGGAGAAGACATAAAGGAAGATGGCCAGCTATTAACTATGTTTTCCAAGATCTGAAAAGAAAACTGGGTTAAATTACACTAAAGAATTTAGGATGGCTTTTAGGAAGAAAGTGCAAACAAGAAAGTGGTATTGTACTCTGGATCACATTATTGAACTTGTACATAAATATATTCCCTATCATCTAAAAACAGAATGAATAGATTTTGAGTAGGACTTAATTCGGCCTTGCTTGGAGCTTGGAAGATGCAGTAAATTACCTTAAAGCATTTTCTTCATGATGTTGATAAGAGAATATCATCAGCAAGGAATTAGTTAAGAATTGTATTAACATTGTTGTAAAAATGGGCATGGCCTCTTCTTTGAAAGATCTATAAGTTCAGAAGTCCCAATCTGTTCCATTTTTGTGACCATGTTCTTCCAGTTGAGTTAGTCTTAAACTTTACTGTGTTTAGAGTAAATTGGGAGCTTGTTAAACATACAGATTCTTGGGCACCACTTTCCATAAATGTTGCTTCAGTAGGTGTATTAGTTTTCTGTATCTACATAATTAATTATGAAACTTAGTGGCATAAACAATACCTATTTGTTATTTCACAGTACTGTAGTCAGAAGTAGTTCAGGGAGGCTCAACTAGGTTCTCTACTCCGGCTCTCACAAGGTTGACATCAAGGCACCAGCTGCACTGACCTAGTAGCAATTTTGTAGATTTTCCACAACAATGACTATGTCATCTGTGAATACAGACAGTTTTACTTCTTCCTTTTTTGGTGAATAAGCAATAAGTATTTATTAAATGAGCAGATGAAAGAATTATCACAATGTGATACAGTTACACTTTCATTATTATTGCACAATACACTTTAAAAAAATTTCTAACTTTTAAGTTTAGGGGTACACATTCATGATGTGCATTTTTCTGGAAGTTTAAGCCAGCATGGTAAGGAAAGAAAGAAAGTGTTTCTACTTCTTCCTTTTTAAACTAGAGGCCTTTTATTTATTTTTCTTTCCTTATTCTGCTGGCTTAAACTTCCAGAAAAATACTGAATAGAAGTGATAAGAATGCATATCCTTTTCTTTTTGCTAATCTTAGGAAAAAAGCATTTAGTTTTTCTTCATTATGATATTAGCTGCTGGTTTTTATATTGCCTTTTATTAAATTGAGGGAGTTTCTTTTTATTATTTCTTTGGTGAGAGTTTTTATCAGGAATAAATGCTGATTTTTTTGTCAAGTGCTTTTTCTGCATCTATTGAAATTATTATGTGGATTTTATTTTTGAGTTCGTTAATATAGTGAATTACATTGATTTTTGAAATTAATGTTAAATCAACCTTGCATTTCTGAGGGAAACACTGCCTGATATATTAGTTTTATATATTGTTTATATATTGCTAAAATTTTGTTTTAAATTTTGAATCTATGCTCATGAGAGATATTGGTCTATAGTTTTCTTATAATGTGTGTGTTTATCAGGGAAATAATGGCTTCATAGAATTAGTTGGGATGTATTTCTTCCTCCTCAAATTTTTTGGAAGAGGTTGTGTAGAAATAATATATTTCATGTTTAATGTTGGTAGAGTTTACTAATGAAGCTATTTGGGCCTTGAATTTTTTTGTGTGGGACAGTTTTTTGCAAATTCAATTTATTTACTAGCTATAAGGCTATTCAGGTTATCTATTTGTTCTTGAAGTCAGTTTTGGGAGTTTGCATCTTTTAAGGAATTTGTCTATATCTTCTAAGTTGTCAATTTCGATTGAGAATGTCATTTGTATTCCCTTATTATCCTTTTAATATTTACAGAATGTATAATAATGTCAGTGATAAGTTTTAAATGTCTATGTTTATTCATGTTATTACAGAAGTAGCCATGAGGTTTCAGAAGTAGGAATAGAATATTATTACTCACAGCAATAACTGCATTGGTTCCTGTTTCCTCAATCGTTCCCTCTTCTTGGAGGATGAGAGCCAGAAGTCACCCAACTTGTACTGGTATCTGAACTACAGGTGAGGAAGGATAAAAATTCGAATCTAGGGATTTATGTAAATCTTGACTATTCTACTCCTGAAAGAGAGAAATTTAAGCTTCTCAATGTAAACAAATTCACCCTGAGAGGAAAGGGAAAGATTACTGGGTTATTACCCTTTGGAATATAAAGAAATATCTCCAGGAGGAAGATAAGTCTTTGTGTTTACAACCTGTGAAATATCCCTATGGCTCTCTGTCTCAGCCCTCTTTGAAATGTAGACACATACCTTTGAAGAGGTAAATCTTTCTGGATGGTCTCTCATTATTGAATCACCCTTTAACTGCCAAGATTTGTTTGTTGACAAAAGTTTCAAATGTATTTGCTCAGAAAAGCCTAACTGCAAAAATATAAAAATATTCTTTCCTTGGAAGTCATCTCTCTTACGCTGACATTAGAAATTTGTGTCTTCTCTCTTTTTTTTTTTTTCTTTCCCTGATCCATCTGGTCTGGCTTGAGGTTTGTCAGTTTTATTGATAGTCTCAAAAACCTAGCTTTTAGTTTCATTGATTTTCCCCACTGATTTTCAGTTTTCTATTTTATTAATTTTCCATCTGTTCTTTGTTGTTTCCTTTTTTCTGCTTACTTTGGATTTAAGTTGCTCTTCTTTTTTAAATTCACAATTTAAGCTAAGTAGATTTGAGATCCTTTTGCTTTTGTATTATAGACATTTAATGCTATAAATTTCCCTTTAAACACTACTTGAGTGGCATCCCTCAAATTTTTATGTTTTCATTTTTATTGAGTTTAAAATCCTTCCTAATGCTGATTGTTTTATTCTTTGACTTATGATTTATTTAGAAGTATGCCATATAGGGCCAGGTGTGGTGGCTCACGCCTGTAATCCCAGCACTTTGGGAGGCCGAGAGGGGCGGATCACGAGGTCAGGAGATTGGGACCATCCTGGCTAATATGGTGAAACCCCGTCTCTACTAAAAATACAAAAAAATTAGCTGGGCGTGGTGGTGAGCACCTGTAGTCCCAGCTACTCAGGAGGCTGAGGCAGGAGAATGGTGTGAACCTGGGAGGCAGAGCTTGCAGTGAGCCGAGATCGCGTCACTGCACTCCAGCCTGGGTGACAGAGCGAGACTCCGTCTCAAAAAAAAAAAAAAGAAGTATGCCATTTAGTTTCTGAATATTCAGGATTTTCAAGAGATCTCTTTGTTCTTAATTTTTAATTTAATTCTATTGTGATTAGACAGCATCTTTTGTACAATATGGATCCCTTTAAATATATTGACATTTGTTTTATGGCTCAGAGTTTGTCTTTTTTGGTAAATATTGTGTGTGCACTTGAAGTATTGGATATAATGTTCAACAAATGTCAGGTCAAGTTGTGTTGTTTAAGCCTTCTATACTTTTACTGGATTTCTGTCTATTTTTTCTACCAATTATTGGGAAAGAGTTGTTGAAATCTCTGGCTATAATTGTGGTTTCTCTATTTCTCCTTACAATTCTATGAGGTTTTGCTTCATTTATGTTGAAGCTCTGTTATTAGGCTCATAAATGTTTAAGATTATAATGTCCTTTTGGTACATTGACCACATTATTATTTTGAAATAATTTTCATTTCCCCTCATACTATTCACTATTCTGCAGTCTACTTTGTATAATATTAATATAGGCACTTCAGCTTTCTTTTGATTAGTATTAGCATGATACATCTTTTTTGCATAATTTTATTTTAACACATTATGTCTTTAGATTTAAATTTCTTGGGAGGCAAAGGTGGCTGGATCACAAGGTCAGGAGATTGAGACCATCCTGGTCAACATGGTGAAACCCCATCTCTCCTAAAATACAAAAAAAATTAGCCAGGTGTGGTGGCAAGTGCCTGTAGTCCCAGCTACTTGGGAGGCGGAGGCAGGGGAATTGCTTGAACCCAGGAGGCAGAGGTTGCAGTGAGCCAAGATCGTGCCACTTCACTCCAGCCTGGTGACAGAGCAAGACTCCATCTAAAAAAAAAAAAAAATTAAATTTCATTTCTTGTGGGCAACATACACTTGGAACCTTTTATTTTACCCAATCTGACAATTTCTGCCTTTTAATTGAGAGTATTTAGGCCATTTATATTTAATGTAATTATTGATATGATTCAGTTAAAGTCTATTATCATTATTATCCTATTTGTTTCATTATGTTAGTCCTGTGTCGTCTTTCTTTCCCTTTTCCTTTGTATCTGCCTTCTTTTGAATTAAGTTAGTATTTTTTGATGGTGTAATTATTTCATCTTTGTTTATTAGCTATGACTGTTTTTTTTTTTTTTTTTTTTAGTGGTCACTTTAGTTATTCTTATTTGGGAGCAGTTTTATCCTCCAGGGATCATTTGGCAATGTCTGAGGACATTTTTAATTTTTGCAACTGGGGAGATGCTGCTGGCATCTAGTGAGTAGAGTCCAGGGATACTACTAAAACTACAATGCACCTAACAGCTCTCCATGACAAAGAATTATCTGACTCAAAATGTCAAAAGAACTAAGGTCAAAAAACACTGCTTTAGGTTTTATACTCTACAGCTATCCCGTCAATATCCCTTCATGTGTAATATAAGAGCCTTACCATAGTATACTTCCAATTTTCCCTTCTTGACATTTATAATACTGTTGTTATATACTTTATTTATGTCTCTGTTGTAAATTCCACAATATATTTTTATTTTTGCTTAGACAACTATCTTTGGAAGATATGTAAATAATAAGAAAATGATCTTACCTATTTACCAATACAGTTATCATTCTTGGTGCTCTTCATTCCTTTATGGAGATCCATACTTCCATCTGGTATTACCACTGGCTCTGCTACAGCTAATCCACATTGTGCTGTGGTGTAGAATCACTCATGGCAGTAAACTGAGTCAAATGTAGGGCCTACTTTGTATATTTCTTATTTTTTGGATATGACTGTCTTTTGTTGCCTGATGTCATTGCCTTAAAAACTATAGATTCACATCATAGATTTGGTCTGTTTTTGTTTTTGTGGCTGCTGTTTCAAATGAGAAGGTAAATCTGATTCCTGTTACCCCAGTTTGTTGAGAAGCAAAAGTCTCTCTCTCTCTCTCTCTATATATATATATCCTTATCCATCAGTTTTCTTATGAGTGGATTTGGCTTCAAATTGCTATCAGTTACTTAGGTGTTATACATAATATTCATGATCATTAAAATCATATTACTATAAATGTCTGAAGATGTTATAAGTATATAGAGCTGTTTATGCACTAAATGGCCCTATGTTACTCTACTTTTGAATTATTTTTATTTAAAAATTTTCAATCTTTCAGTGACATTTAGGAAATGTTCCAGTGTTCACTGTATGCAAAGAGCAATTATATGATTACTGAACACAATATTGTCCCTTGTTATTGGTGAAACTTCTCTAACAGCAATGTCAATAGCCATTTCCATCTTCTACCTCTATTTGCATTCTCCATGAACTGTTTGAAATGTTCCTTCTGTTAAGAGCAACATTTCCAGATAAGATTAAAAATCTAAATGATGGGAAGTTTTTTTCAGTATGTGCTAATGGGAAATTATGAACGAACTAAGTATAGAATTTCAGTTAAAAAAAAGGTGTGTGGGGATGTTCTTACAGCTGTCAGTGTCAATTGACATCAAATTCACTTCTTCATTGAAGTTTAAGTTTTTCAGAAAATGCATTTCTTTTGCATATACCGATTAAAACCCATATATGCCTAGTGTCCCATTATTGGAGTGCTAAACATATAGGAGTTATTTATATCCTGCTGCTCAAGGTCATTGCCAAGGTCTGATTGCAAAAATTCGAAAAATTGCAGCCTCAGGCAAACTGGGTTAAGAGTGAGATTTTGCTAGTCCTCTGGCCAGGGAGCCTGAGGTCCCATATTGTGTCTTTCCATCTCCATTCCTTCCAGCCCTCCCACAGGGCTCACTAGAAGTCATGTTTTAAGGACCAAAAGCAGAATGGGAATAAAGATGCAGCACAAGGCAATGTTTAAAAGTGGGGATTCTCGGATAGATTGCCTGGTTTCATCTCAGTCCTGAAACCTACATACCTTAGGCAAGTCACTTAACTTTCTATTGCCCCAGTTTCCTCATCTGTAAAATGGGGTTAATAGTAAGACCTATTTCACTGGGTTATTATGAGGGTTAAATTATATATATAGTGTGTGTATACATATAGATTTATACTATATATATAGATTTATACTATATATACACACATATAGTATATATAGTACAAATATATATAGTGTATAATATGAATATATATAGTATATATAGTATGTATATATAGAGTATATATGTATATACACACACGCACACATACATGTATGTGTATATGTGTGTGTATTTGTGTGTGTGTGTTTCATTGCCTGTCACATAGAGAATGGTTTATAAGAGTTTGTTAACTAAAGAAAGGTACCTTCCTCTTTATTATATTCTGCAAGCCTATGAGAGCTTCTCTGTTAAGAGGAGCATGTGCCGTAGTTCTGGAGGCCTCCTTTTCTTCACCATTATACTAGGGGTACGGTGACTATTAAAGGGCTAGACAGAAATGAATAAAGGTATGGGAAGAGAGCAGGAAAAAGATACGTGGGAGATCACTTTTCCAGTCCCCTCTTAAGAAAGGAAATCTTTTCCCAGGGACTTTTCCCACGAAGCTACTAAGTATGCAGACACAGGCTCTCAAACACTCTGACACATAATGTCTTTTAAGCATCAGTGGTCATCTCCCTCTTACTGTGTAACCAAAATTTTTTTTTTTTTTTTTGAGATGGAGTCTCGCTCTGTTGTCTGGGCTGGAGTGCAGTGGCGCAATCTCAGCTCGCCGCAACCTCCACCTCCCGGGTTCAAGCGATTCTCCTGCCTCAGTCTCCCAAGTAGCTGGGATTACAGGCGCCCGCCACCATGCCTGGCTAATTTTTGTATTTTTAGTAGAGACGGGGTTTCACCATGTTGGCCAGGCTGGTCTCAAACTCCTGACCTTGTGATCCACCCGCCTCAGCCTCCCAAAGTGCTGGGATTACAGGCGTAGTAACCAAACTTTTCTCTCATCAGTGAGGCAGAATAAGACCCAAGGAAAGGAATGGTGGCAGTACTTGCAAATGCTTTGGGGTATCTCAGAGGAGAAATTGTAGCTATACTGTCCAAGATTTTAGTAGAAAACTAATCGAGTTGAGGTCACTACCTGGGATATAGTTCATTAGTGTTTTAGGTCAACAGTTAGCCTGAAATTCTGTCAAGTCACCTCATTGCTGAAAAATTTTCAGTGGCTCCACATTGCCTTTTGGATAAAACCTAGGTTCCTTAGTAAGAATCACGGATCTCTGCACCTCATCTAAATTGTATCCTTGAAAATATCTCTTGCCAGTGTCAGGTAAAATTGCTTGTTCTGGCTTCGGTCAGCTATTGGTGTCCTCCAAACTTCCTGTGTTTTTTGGCTTTCGTTTTTTAAAGCACATCAGAGTGCTCATCTATGACACCTTCTTTTTCTTCTCTACTGTATTAGTTCATTATTTCATTGCTACAAAGAAATACCTGAGACTGGGTAATTTATAAACAAAAGAGGTTAATTGGCTCACAGTTCTTCACGCTGTACAGGAAGCATGAGGCTGGCATCTGCTCAGCTTTTGGGGAGGCCTCAGGAAACATAATCATAGCAGAAGGCGAAGGGGGAGCAGGAACTTCACATGGTGAAAGCAGGAGCAAGAGAGAGAGGTGCGAGGAGGTGCTACACACTTTTAACCAAGCAGATCTCACAAGGACTCGTTTACTATTGTGAGGACAGTACCAAGGGGGATGGTGCTAAATCACTTACGAGAAATCTGCCCCATCATTTAATCACCTCCCACCAGGCCCTACCTCCAATATTGGGGATTACAATCATGAGATTTGGTGAAGAAAGACACAGATCCAAATCATATTATGTACTAATTTGGGTTATACTCACTCCTTCAGACTCAGCTCAAATTTTATATCTTTTGACAAACCTTCCCTGGTGACCCCATGGAACTGGCTCATTTCTTTCATTTCTTTCTCTCTCTCTTTCGGCTACATGGAAGGTTTTCTAAGTTTTTGGCCCAAACTCTCTTATCTTTCCCCTTGGATAACTCTTAGGTTTCTCTATCTCTTCCTCTATAATATTGATTCTTAAATTACATCTCTAGTCCCATCTGGTATTGGCAGTATGTCCAGAACCTCATTTCAGAGTGTATAAAATTTAGCTTGTTACACATGTCCCGTGCTGGACAAGCTGAACTACTTAATTCCTAAATATTCATTGTTTATTTTTGCTGTTGTTCTTGTTCTTTTGGATGTGCCATTTCTTCCACTAAGGGCATATTCTCTTTGAGTTCTCTTAAATCTTGCCTTTTCTTCAAAGTCTCAAACATCATTTTATTCCTGAGGTTATCTCTGATCAACTGATGGGAAATCTCTCCATTTTTTGGTGCCTTTTGTTTGAACTACTATAATAGCATTTTTATAAGCAAAAGTGCTTATCCTAGTGTCTGATATATAGCATATTTTAAGTATTTTAATGTATAAAAACATGATCCCGACTTCTGAGCTCTTCAAGCATGCATTTTCTGAGCTATTTTAGTTTATGCACACTAAACTTTCCACCCAACTAGATAATAAGCTTTTAGAGGGTAGAGACATAGTTTATACTTCTTTGTATTTTTTACAGTTTGATAAATGCTTTGCATTCTATTTTTTAAAAGCAACAATTTGTTAATTCATAATGTTAATATAAGGGAGTGACCTAATGCTAAAAAAGTAGTATGACATGTATATTATAAAACATCCTTCCATTAAGCCCCCATCTTCAGAAAGCTATGTAGACACAGCCTGTCACTAGAAAGGAGATAATATTACTCTGAGACAATTGTACATGTGCCCTGATTCTAGAAGATGTTATAAACTATTTGTTATGATTACTATAAAGTTGTCTTTTGTTAATACCAAGTCTGTCTCAGATGGAAATCTGATCTCTCTTTGACTACTCTCATTTCTCCCCTTTGTCTTTTCTGAATTCTGGAGGCTGTTTAGGTTCTGAGCTTTGTCTTGGGTTTAATCTTGAAGTGGATAATGATTGATTCTATTAGGGCTAGAAAAATAGTTTAAGCCTTCCATTTATACTGGAACAGAACATCTACACACATCCCAAGCTTTTCTTTCACTAATGTTAACCATGGTCTTTCCGAACATAACTTCAAGGTGTTGTGATTAAACAGTCACGGTCTCTGCTCTGCGTTATTTTTGGGGGATTGGGAATAAGGCAAAAAGAAAAGAGCTGAGAAGACACATGAAACATAGCCTAATCAAATCTTCTGAGCTTGAATTTACCAGTTGTAGCAGGATTTAAGGTGTCAGGTTCTTATTTTTTCTTAAAACTAAATAAATAAATCAAATTCTGCCTCAGTGGCCTCCAAGGCTTAATGGGCCTGCGTCTATTTGTCTAAGAGGCTGACAGAGGCTGGGAGAGGGGTCTGGAAGAGAGCTTTTCATCCAACAATCTCCTCTCCTCTCTCTAAGGGCATCTTCTCTTTGAATTCTCTTAAATCTTGCGTTTTCTTCAAAGTCTCAAACATCATTTTATTCCTGAGGTTATCTCTGATCAACTGATTGGAAATCTCTCCATTTTTTGGTGCCTTTTGTTTGAACTACTATAATAGCATTTTTTTTGTAAGCAAAAGTGCTTATCCTAGTGTCTGATATTGGTATATTTTAAGTATTTTAATGTATAAAAACATGATCCTGACTTAAGGTGTCAGGTTCTTATTTTTTATTTGAGTGGCCTAAAATCCCATTGTATTTTGTAGTCTCCCCTTTGTCTGAAATTGCATAGCTGTTTTGTTAATTGCTTCAGGAAATGAAGGGTTCTTTCTTGACCTCTTGTGGAAAGTAACCTCAAATTAATTTTTTCTTTGCTTCACATCCATCTTGATATCAACATAGTTTAAAATGGGACTGTTCTTTTAATGCCAGTTATTAGATTTTGGTGAACATTTGGATTTTTTTCTTCAAAAAGTTGCATTTTTACTTAACAGTGAATATTTTCAAAAAGAGAAAAATCCCAAATCTATGAACTTAAATAAAATCCTCTCATAGAAAATAGAGAAAGGAGCCCTCCATAGTTGTCAAGTTAAAAATTTAAAAAAGGTGCTCTGAGAGAGCAGTAAATTGTGAGAGAGGGCTTAGTTGACTGGTAGAGGAATTGCAGAAAGCATTGGCAGTGGATGTGTGGTCACTTACCAAGATTGACTCCGAGGATGAAAAATCCTGCACCTGTCACACAGAGATTCTTCATACTGTTTTTGCTCACTTAAATAGTTTTGCTCATTTAAATATTCTCTGGTATTGCTTAGTGGACTAGAATACATGTTCAAGGCACAGGGAGGTGAACTCAGAAGAGGAGGTTCTCTTTCAATTAAATAATTAAAAAATTGGCATAGCTATGGTACTCTATTTAAATATATACAACATGCTTTCCCCAAAAGAACAAGAACAAACACATTAACAGTTAACATCATTGGGCCCAGATTATGGCCAGATTAGAGAGGTGGGGTAAAGAAGGAGTGAGAATGGACTTTGGGGAAGGGTGGGAAGGGGGTGAGGGATAATAAAAGGCTACAAATTGGGTTCAGTGTATACTGCTCGGGTGATGGGCACACCAAAATCTCACAAGTCACCACTGAAGAACTTACTTATGTAACCAAATACGACTTGTTCCCCCAAAACCTATGGAAATTAAAAAAAATAAAATTAGAGATGATATGCTTTCATCCATCTCTTAGGGAATAGGGTCACAAAAAACTCATGCATCAGAAAAAAATTAAGAGCAAATTATCTAATGATTCTGGGATCTCTCTCTCCTCATTTTAATGGAATACATATTTACATTAAAATCTCTTTTAAAGTCAAAAAAAAAAGAAAGAAAGGGATGAAGGGAGATGGAGAGAAGAGGGTATGGGGACAGACTGGGGGGAGGAAATGAAGAGGGGAATGCCCTTAGACACAAAGGAAAACCCAGAACGGGGCAAAAAGATGTAAAGGGGAGAGATGAAACCCTGAGCAAAGATGGGAAGGCAGCGGCAAGCACTGTAACCTCTCAGTGGAATGTGAAGTGGAAGGGGAAGAGTAAAATGTTCTTTCCCACTGGAACTTGGGACATGGACCATTCTTGGAATCTTAAGGCCTAAATAATAGTCTAGGACAATGGATCTATATTCTTTATTTTCATTATTCATTTGCTTCTGGTTTGGGAAGAGTGTGCATATTTGTTAGCATCTAATCTCTTTTGGAACTGGTATTGTAAAGTTCCTTGTATGTTCCCATAGCCTGGGTCAGAAGCCATTACTGTCTGGAGTTGGGAGATGTCCAATTTATTATGAAAATGTTAAGAGGGGAATCAGCTGAATTATTCTAACATCTCTAAGGCCTATACTGCTGACACCTGTGTCAGTCAATGAATAAATGATTTTTTAACTGTCATGTTTTTAGAATATTCTTTTAAAACGGTAGCCAATAAGTGGGCTGTCAGGTATTATTAATAGTAGGCTGAGTCCATGGAGAATCCAGAGGAAACATTAACATGTAAGAGCTCATTATTCTACTGATATGAGACACCTGTGAGCTATTTTTGCATACTTATCTGAGAAATGATGAGAAATTTCTTCTTGTAAGATAAAAGAAAAAAAATCTCTGTAGTCGATTGGTTTAAATTTTAGGTTTTAGTTTCTATTCTATTTCCAGCAAAAGCCTCTTGATATGTTCTTTACTACCCTTCAGGAACATGTTCTGGTGCATGTTGTCATTTATACATGGCAAAGAGGCTGAAAAAAGTAATTTCTCAATTGATAAATTAAAGACTTGTACTTTGCTCTTTGAACATTTGAATTGAGTAGCTGTTCAGGAAGAAGACAAATGATTGGGGGTGTTAAAGAGGCAGTCTAGGCTGGATGCGGTGGCTTATGCTTGTAATCCCAGCACTTTGGGAGGCTGAAACAGGAAGATTGCTTTAGCCCAGGAGTTCAAGACCAGCCTGGGCAACATAGTGAAACCCCATTTCTACAAAATTAAAAAAATTAGCTGGGTGGTGCATTCCCGTACTTCCAGCTATTCAGGGGGCTGAGGTGGGAGGATCATTTGAGTCCTGGAAGTCAAGGCTTCAGTGAGCTGTGATCATGTCACTCCACTCTGATTCTTTGGGATGCTTTAGAGTACTATGTAATATTTGCTAATATTAAATATAAATATCCCCTTAGATACTGACAAGGCAAGAATGAATCTTGGAATTTCTTTTGATTTTATCAGGCCCAACAGATGAAGGTGTGTAGAAGACTAATTCCCATCTCTAAGGGTATATAAGAAGCTGCTGCATATCCTAGAAACCCTATTCCAGGCAGTGATGGCATACCTCTCTTCAGGCCTGCCCAGTACCCAGTTATTCCAGGGCCCACTGTGATTGTGGAGTGAAATTCCGTAACATGCTCTTTATGGCAGCTGGCACCACCAGAGCCGTTGCATTTCCCATGTTGCTAGGGATTGGAGTTTCCCCTATTTGTACTGTATTTCCCAAAGTTGGCATGGGATTTCCTGTTATTTAAGTACATTTCTTAGAAATGTTTTTCAAATAGCCTCATTGTTTACTATGAAAACAGTCTAGAAAAACAGAAAATGTTTCTATTTGAGCTGATCGTAAAAGTTTGGTATCACCTTCTTAAAAAACATACAGATAAACAGTTTTAGGCACAATTCAGGTCACGGCTTAAAGACTTCAGAAGTAACTTTTAGACTGAGGCTCAAGTTAACTGTGAAGAGGGAACCGTAATCCTCTCTGTTAGACCCGAGGAAAATCACTTCTGAATGTTACAGTGTTTGCTGTTCCTTCCCTTTGAGTCCCCTAGTTATTCTTTTTCCGAATTTAGATTTTCTAGTATTGCAATAATTTTTCCAGTTTCAAGAAATATTCAAAAGAGACTTGTGGAGTTATTGTTAGTAATTAAATAATAATGATTAACACAATTAATTAATATTCCTGGTTAACAATTATAATGGCCATGAGCCATTTGTTAAGCAAAATGTACCTGGTCCACTCCCCCTTAAAGAAGGGTGTGCTGATTATGTTATTTTGTTTTATGTTTTTGACACAGGGTCCCACTCTGATGCCCAGGCTAGAGTGCAGAGGTGAGATCGTGGCTCACTGCAGCCTCAACTTCCCGGTTCCGGTGATTCTCCCTACTCAGCCTCCTGAGTAGCTGGGAATACAGGCATGCACCACCATGCCTGGCTAATTTTTGTATTTTTTGTAGAGACAGGGTTTTGCCTTGTTGCTCAGGTTAATCTCAAACTCCTGGGCTTAAGTGATCCACTCACCATGGCCTCCCAAAATGTTGGGATTATAGGCGTGAGCCACCACATCCAGCCATGATTAATTTTACATGTCAACTTAGAGGGTGTTTTGGGTTTTTGGATGAGATGAACATTTAAGTTGATGAACTGTAAGTAAGTGGATTCTCCTCCATAATGGGGGTGGGCCTCATCCAATCAGTTGAAGGACTGAATAGAATGAAAAGATGTCCTGAGCAAGAGAGAAATCTCCAAAGGACTCCCTTCAAACTTCATCCACACCATCGTCTCTCATGGGTCTCCAGCCTGCTGGCTCACAATGTAGACTCTGGACTTGCCAGCCTTTATGGTCAAGTGAGCCAATTCCTTACAATAAATTTCTTTCAATATATATGAAGCACAGTCTATGTATATTAATTACGTACTTTTAAAATGTGAACAGATATACATAAAACTGTTTATATGACTAAAATGTTTAAAATATTCCTTACTAAAGTGATTATTTTAACTGGTTCTAAAATTCTGTCTTTAAAAAAGTAAAGGTCCTGCATAGAAAAAGGGAAAGCCTTAAAGTTTACTTTTTATAATTTCATAAATGTTTTACATTTTGTGATAGCAAAAATGACATCCTTACAGGAAACAAACTGTAAAACCATGAAGCAGAATTCTTTAAAAGTTGAAGGAAAATTAGGAAATTTTGTTCAGATATCAAACTCAAGTAACTGTGTTGAATAAACGGTTAAGTATCAATGTGTATTTTGTTAACCAACGATAAATGCTGAAAGAATCTTTAAAATTAGCAAGCTTTGAATATTAAAATATGATTCTTAATTGAAGCAGAGACTGCTAATTGTCCTCCAGTATCTAGTCTCTCTTTTTAAATTCAGTATAGATATAAGAGAATCCCTAATTCTTACCTGGGCACATGGATTCCTAGAATAAAGACTTTGTTTTCTAATTGGCTTGCCTCTAGACACAGCCATGTGACTAGGTTCTAGCCAATGGACACAACAATTCTGTTGTGGCACAACAGCCATCTGTTGATGTCAGGCAGCCATCTTGGACTGTTGGGTGGAGGCTGCGTGCTGAGGATAGCAAAGCAACCAGGTAGATGGAACCTGAGTGCCTGACATCATGGGGTGCCAGCCCAGACCTGGGCTGATTACCTCCAGTCTTGTTCTTTGTTTGAAAGAGAAATAAATGATAATATTTAATCAGTTTATTTTCAGTTACTGGATCTAGACCCATTTTTAGGGTTCAGGGTTACTCTGACAGATACATCAAAGTGTTTTTCTTTTTGATCACTTGTAAAACAATTTTCTGTGTAAATAAATTCCTCAGGATAATAAAGTTTGATGGTATGTTCTCAGATCCACAATAGCATTGAAAGTCTGTTTTCCAGTAAGATTTCATTTGTTGGACTTCAGTGATTAGAGGACTTGGTTGGGTAAGAACAGGTGAATGAGCCTGGCTCCTGAAAAAAGAGAAAACCCGTGCTGGATTCATCAAGACCTTATATTCAGCAACCATTGCCTGTCACCTGAACAAATGAAACAACCAACAGGTGTAGTGGAAGCCAAGACAGAATACATATGTTTTGATATTAAAATGTTTTGATATTAAACATGAAGCTAAATTTTGCAAAAGGTGCAGGTTAGAGCATAAAAGAGAGAAGCGTGGTAGTGGTGATGTCAATGTCTGCTTTATACTGTCACTACCATTACAGACTATATGTATAACCACATATCTCACATGTGCCCCATTTGTCACCATGGGAAGTAGAGGACAAACTCAAAGCCACGTGCAACCCCAAGCACAAGCCCTATAAGATGCCTTCTTTCTGTTTCGGTCCGTATGCAAAACCTGCCCAGACAGATGGCTCTGCCCAAGTGGGAGGCAAATTTAGGCTTAGGAAAATGCTTAGGATAAAACAGGTTTACTTGGAATACTCTTCCTAAATGGAACTCTGTTCTTTCGAAGTTACAGACATACCAATCTGAACTTTTCATTGGCACTTTTTAATGAAATTGCAGTGATTTTTCTTTCCTATTTATTATAAGTGTTATAGTTATGTGACTCCCAATCCCTCTTCAGAGCACACTGGCATGTTAGCTGGTTTCAAAGAAATGAAAACAATTCTGGCTGGCATGTTTTTTACATGTTGGTTGTAGCATCTATGCTGGACAGCATATTTCGGACACTCTTTTAAAAAGTCATTTTCTTTTTTCCATAATGTTAGAAATGTTTTGTTCTTATTTTAAGCACTTTAGGTCCTTTTTGCATATTTTTTTCTGCCTTTACTGATGTTTGCAACACATCTCAATTTAGTACCATCTGTGATTCCATCAGCTTGCTATTTACTATCTTTTCTAAGTCATTAAGGGAGATGTTATGGCAATAATGCTTTATTTACATGTCACTTTACAGGAAGCTCAAAGTATATTTGTAGGAGTCACTGTATGAAACAATGGCACCCATGTGAGGTAAATAATTTCACAGTTAGCATTTCAACATCAGTGTGACTTACTTAAAATAGAAAAAAATATTGCCGTGACTCGAGTTGAACCGTGTCTGTTATTGGGTATTCTTGTTGTTCTGAGCTATTAAGGAAGTTGTTGCAGTAGCTTCTGGTGGCTGTGTCATACATGAGGTGAGAGTTACCGAGTTAGACTGATGAATGAGTTTTACTTTTTGCCAGTTCCCTCTTGGCCTCAACATCAAAGTCTTAATTATTGTGAATTGGCTAAAAGCCAACAAAATTAGAGAAGAAGGAGAAACAAAAGATTCAGGTAAAGTGAATTATGAAGAATGAAAAAAAAAATTCTGATAGCATCTCTCTTGCTTTTAAATTATGGTTATGTCAATGTTTGCACATGCTTGTAGAGGCCAGTGGACTAAGGGATTCTTTGTAAAAAAAAAAAAAAAAAAAAAAAAAAAGGGAAGAAAATGAGGATCCTGGTTGATGACTTAATGTACAGATTTTATTTTATTTTATTTTTAAATATTGTACTATGAAAATCAAGTTGTGCTTGGTTAAACACACACAAAAAAAACCTCTTGTGTACTTAATCAGTATTTTTAGTAACTCTTCAGTGACATAGGTTATTAGCAGCTGCTTAAGGAACCTCAGCTCTATTTTAGCCCTTTTTTTATCTTGAGTTCTGAAAGTCAGAAATTAAATGTTATCTATTAGCAACTAATACTACCTTTGCAAGTTAGTTCAAGAACTTTGGGCTCCTAATTTGTATATTGCAAGCTGTTGCTAAATTTAGTGTGAGATGTATCATTTGCCTATAACAGAATTAAACTTATGATCATCCAAAAGAATTTGTAGGACCTAACAGAACTTCTCATTGATTTTGGGTTTCTAAATTTATCATTTCTCTTACTTCTTACACCTACGAATTCATTACCCTAGTAGCTTAGTATTTATTTCTAAATTAGCTTAATAGTGGAGAGTCAAATGAAGGGAAGGTTACAGGCATCTTTCTTAATAAGAATATAAAATTGCTGGCAGGTTTTGGAAAATGGAGTTTTTGCATTGGCATTTAAGTTGCTCACCAGGACACTGAAGATTATGTTTACGTTTATTTGCCTGACCGTTGTCTCAGGTTGCTGTGTCTGCTGGGGATGGCTCTGTGCGGTCCACCCAAAGCTGAACAGCTACTTTCGATCTTCATTGTTGGAGTAGCAATGGAGACCTAAAGACCATAGGGAGTTCAAGGCGGTTAGAACACAGCTTGCCAAATTTAATTCATTTGAGTGTCATCATCTAATTAGTGCCATATGCACACATGACTTTATTATTTACCTAATGTTTTTCTTTTAAGGTCAACTCGATTTTGTGTTTTAAATAAATTATTTTAAAAGGATTTCTTTTTTTTTTTTGAGACTGAGTCTCGCTCTGTTGCCCAGGCTGGAGTGCAGTGGCGCGATCTCAGCTCACTGCAAGCTCCATCTCCTGGGTTCACACCGTTCTCTTGCCTCAGCCTCCTGAGTAACTGGGACTACAGGTGCGTGCCACCGTGTCTGGCTAATTTTTTGTGTTTTTTAGTAGAGACAGGGTTTCACTGTGTTAGCCAGGATGGTCTTGATCTCCTGACCTCATGATCCGCCCGCCTCAGCCTCCAAAGTGCTGGGATTACAGGTGTGAGCCACTGTGCCTGGCCTTTAAAGGGAAATTTTTACATTAGTAGCCCAAATTAGAAAAATCATTTTTTCCTAAAATAGATGGTAACTATAAAAATGAATAGGATGAAAAAACAGATGAAGTACAGTCATGCATTGCATAATGACATTTGGTCGGTGATGAAATGCATACACAATAGTGGTTCCAGAAGATTATAATACTGTGGTTTTACAGTACCTTTTCTATGTTTAGATATGTTTACATACACAAATGGTTACCATTGTGTTACATTTGCCTATAGTTTTCAGTATGGTAACATACTGTATAGATTTGTAGCCTCAAAGCAATAGGCTATACCATACAGCCTAGGTGTATAGTAAGCTATACCGTCTCAGTTTGTGTAAGTACATTCCATGAGGTTCATAGAACAACAGAATCATCCACAACACATTTATCAGTCCCTATTGTTAAGTGACAAATGACTGTATGTAGTTTTAGCTAAATAATGTTACCTAGAGCTCAGTCCCTGGAAACATGTCTCCTGTTTAAACAAGAATAGAAAGATGTTAAAGGCCTACTAGTACCAAACTGAAACGTTTCTCCTTGATATTAGAAAATTAAAAGGGGAAAAACTTTGTCTCTACCTGATTGAGAGTTTTTAATGTACCATTACTACCTAAAATGATGTCCCACATTACCAGCTGAAGCATTCTGCACATTGGGAAATACTAGATTAAAGAAACAAAGAAAAAGGATCAAATAGCCTCAGTCACTCTCCCATTCATCCATTTCTCTTGTTATGGGCCTGAACCTGGGTATGTAGTGTTGAACAACAAAAACCAAATTCCTGCCCCCGCGGACTTAACCATTGAACACGGATCTTTTCTTCCTTGTAACCTATTCTATCATGCATCTACTCTTACTCTGTCAAATTCTTTTCATCCCAGCTCTTATCTCATTGCTGTCCCAATATAGTGTAACTCATTTGGGGGACTACAAATTCCTTGGGGCTCTTGTTCTCCTCTGACATCAGACCAGTCCCTTTGTGTAAGGCCAAGCCTTGGAATGGGCCCGGAAGGCTCTGTCTCTGGTTCACAGGCTAAATCTCCAAGCCTCTAGCAAATCTGGACAATACATGTTTCTTATGCCTTTCCTGAAATTCTTGCATGATCAGAGAAGTTGGGGAGGCAGTGGGGCATATCTAATAATAAGAGGTCCAGGATCATGATTATTCTTTCCTTTGTGCTACTATTTAGTGGCAAGTTAAGGTTTTAATCCAAAAATATGCTCTGGGGCCTCAAGTGCACAGTCAGGCTTCATCAATTGTCTTAACATTGCCTGGTAGAATCCCTTAAATGAGGGGTGGTTAATGCAAAAGATATTTATTTTATTAATATTATTTGGTATATTAGTAAGTGCTTTTTAGGTTTCTATATAAAATCTTGCCTCCAATGTTATTACCAAGCCTCAGAACTTCTTCAGAGTTAATGCCTGTGAACTCCTCATTTAATGCCCCATTTTTCCCACAGAAATTAATCACAGCGAATGTTGTCTGACTTCATGGGAGTTTAATGACAGAGATTATGACCTCACATTCCATTTGCAGAAGGAAAGCAGGTGTGGCCAAGACCTGCTTTACTAAAAGCCTCCCGCCACATCTTTATTCGAAGAAATGTAGTTATCTGTAGTTAGAACAGGGAACTCCTAAATTGTATTTGTTATTCTGACTGAACTTTTGTCAAATTATGTAAGTGCTTCGATAAGGAATTGTATCTCTCCCATTACCCTTCTAAATTTAGAAATGATAAATTTTGACATCCTCTTGGGGAAGAAAACTCTTGAAATCTCTGATAAAAGCAAATCCGTTAACAAATTTAAAAGGTAATGTCAATGTTAAATTCCAGGAAAGAAAGCTATTTACAGTATATGCTAGGAATATTTGAAAACAATACTAGGAAATCTGAATGTGCATGATTAATAAGTATTTTTTAAAGTTTTCAAAGAGTATCAGTGATCATACATCTGTAATCTTACTTAGAAGTGAATCTGTCTTGTTGCTTTCTGAAATCTTTACTGTGCATTTTCAGTTGTGGATTCCACTAGTGCTGTATATACGCATTTGCTAGAGTGATATACCCTTTGGTAGTCAATAAAAATGCCAAGTGAAAAACATTGAAATCTTTTTATTTAGCAGTTTTCTTCCAGAGGTAGCATCAGGAGAAATGATACTGGCTGCTCTCTTATACTTTACTAATAATAGTAATTTAGAGATGAAGTATTTGAAAAGATTGGCATGTAAGTCAGGAGGGGACAGTTGCATAATTTAGAGTGAAGAGAAAATAAGTATCTGTTTCCTTATTGCCAGATTATCCATCAGCTTAATGCAACTGCAGTTTCTGACTTTGTATGACAATGCGTTTATAACAAGAATTTATAATTTTGCCATTTCACTTCTCGGTTTGTGTGACCTTATGTCTCTTGTACATAGCTACTTCTTAGAGTGTTGTGATATTGGATACCTTTGACATCTGGTGGAATTTCCTCTGAACGCCTAAGGAGAAACTCATGCCATTTCTGTAGAGCCATCGCAGCAGGTACCTTTCATGCTTGGGAGCTTGGTAGAACCTTTCATGCTGGTAGAACACAGTAGTAGAGGAATAAATGCCAAGAGAATATTCTTGCTATGGGTAGCTGTGGAAAATGGACAACCTACAGGATGGAGTAGTTTCTTAGTAATTCTCTGGAAACGTAGGGGATGACTTTTCCAGCTTTAGTTCCTTGGACCAAAGCCCAAGCTTCCTATGTATGTATCATAGCAAGAATTCCTGGCAACTTAACAGTGTCTCCAATTCTGCCAGCACAAGCTTGCTTACTGAGTTATCTATAAATAGGATGGTCATGACACAAGGGCATTTCCAAAGTCGGGACTGTTTTTAGGTAACATTTAGTGTATATTTTTATTCATTGGAAAAGGCAATGCTATTTATTATACTCCCTCTTAGAGTACCATGAAAAATGGATATAACAAATGCCAAAGATAAAAGAGTTAATTTATTTATAATATGTTTAACAAATATTTCAACATCAAAGAAAGTAAACTTTTAGTTTTTCAAATAAAGAAATATCTTAATTGCTGTTCACAGATGTCAAGCAAATATTGAATTGTTTCAAAATGTTATCCCTTTAGATAGAATAAAGGTTTTCTCATTTGTATATTTTTTGTTTTGAATTCTTTAGGTATTAAAGGTGTGTACAGGCTAATGTTAGTCAAAGTGTCTGTGTTTAGAACTCCCTCCCACAAACTAGGTATTTTATAAGTTTTGTTTACCTCCCTTAACTAGAGGTTGAGAGGTAGGTGGTTGCTGGCTCAAAGATTTCAGAGTTTAGTCCTTGCAATTTTTTTTCCCCTATTCTTTGTGGCCTTCTTATGGTTACAAGATAGGTGCTCCATCTCTAACATTACATTCATATTTCAGGTAGAAAAAAAGGAGAGAAAAAAGCAGAAAGGCTAAAAAGAAAAAGTAGCAAGGCTAAAAGAGAAAAAATAGCAGCACGGCTAACAAAATAAAAAAAGGAGGGGAAAAAAAGCTGAGTTTGTTCCCTTTTTGAGTAATTGCTCAATCACTTTTATGTCATTGGCTAGAATTGTATTGTATGGCCTCTCCTCTCTGCCAGACAGGCTGATTATTGTTTTTTACATGATAACATGAAGATCTCCCAGCCCCTAAAATGATATTCTCTCATGAAAGAAGACAGAAAGGGAAGGAAATAAGTCTATCACAAAAATTCATCTTTAATACTACCTCTTAAATAATTTTCAAATCTATTCATATTTCTGTATTTCTATTTATATCATATTTTAACAAATGAGAAATAAATCAGTTGGTTGAATTGATCAGGGAGGGTCTCAGGGAGGAGATGAGACTTGAAAATGGGTTTTGAGGTTTAGCTATTGTTTGGAGAAGAAGGGAAGGTAGGAATTCCAAGCAAAAGGGAAGAAGGGATAAAAGCTCCAAGATGGATGTGATCATGGTACATACATATGAGTGTGATTATGGTTATGGGCAGAGAGACAATTAGGAGATAAGATTTCCTTGATGTGAGATGTTTGAGACAATCTTACAGCTATTTCTTTAAAAAGCAGAATGGGAGAGATGTTGAGCAAGATGGCCAAATAGAAGGCTCCACTGATTGTCTCCCCTGCAAGGACACCAATGTAACAACTATTTAAACAACAACAACAAAAAGCACATTCACGAGAACCAAAAATCAGGTGAGCACTCACAGTTCCTGGTTTTAACTTCATATCACCGAAAGAACCACTGAAAAAGGTAGGAGACAGTCTTGAATTGCTGATGCCACTCCTCCCGCATCTCCTATGCCCCAAATGTGCAGCGTAGAGAGAGAATCTATATGCCTGGGAGAAGGAGAGCACAGCAATTGTGAGACATTGCATTGAATTCAGTGGTGCCCTATCACAACAGAAAGCTAAGCCAACTGAACTCAGTTGCCCCCGCACTCATGAAAGGAGTATTTTAACCAGCCCTAGCCAGAAGGGAATCACCCATCCCAGCTGTCAGAACTGAGTTCTGGCAAGCCTTGCCACCACAAGATAAAGTGCTTCTGAAACCCTAAATAAACTCATACTGTAACTCCTAGGCAAGTCCTAGTGCTGCACTGGGCTCAGAGCCAGTGGACTTGGGGGGCACATGACCTGCTGAGACACCAGCCAGGGAGGCTAAGGGAATCCTTGCACCACGTCTCTCCCCAGTCCCAGGCTGAACAGCTCGCAGCTCCAAATGAGACCCCTTCCTTTCGCTTGAGGAGAGAGAAGATTAAAGAGGACTTGTATTTCATCTAGGATACTGGCACAGCCGCAGTAGGAAAGGACACCAATCAGAGTCAGGAGGCCCCCTTTCCAGGCCCTAGCTCCTGAACAACATTTCTAGACACACCCTGGGCCGGAAGGGAACCCACTCCCTTGAAAGGAAGGGCCCAGTCCTGGCAGGCCTCATCGCCTGCTGACTAAAGAACACCTGAGCCCTGAAAAACCAGCAGTGATACGAAGGCAGTATGCCACAGGCCTTGAGTGAGACCCTGAGACTTACTGGCTTCAAGTGAGATTCAGCATATTCCCAGCTCTGTTGTTTATGGGGAGAGACTCCTTCTTCTTGAGAAAAGCAGAGGGAAAAGTAAAGGGAACTTTGGCTTGCACCTTGAAGAGCCATTGGCTCTTAAGTGAACATCAGTGGGTACCAGCTTGGTCATGAGGGTACAGCACAAGTGGGCTCTTGGGGTTCCCAGTTCTAGGCTGTGGGCCTCGGATGGCGTTTCTGGACCTGCCCTGGGCCAGAGGGAAGTCCACTGCCCTGAAGGTGAGTCCCAGGGCAGCAGCATTCACCACAAGCTGACTGAAGAACCCTTGGCCCGTCAGTGAACATCAGTGGTAGCCTAGCAGTACTCCCCATGGGTCTGTAATAGTGGCAATGGGGTGAGGCTCCTCTGCCTTTGGAAAAGGGAGGGAAGAGTGGGAAGGACTGTGTTTTGTGGTTTGAGTGCCAGCTCAGCCAGAGTACAGTAGAACACTGAGTATACTTCTAAGGTTTTAAACTCCAGTCTCTGGCTCCTGGATGGTACCTGTGGACTTGCCTGGAGATTGGGGGAACTTGCCACCCTGAAGGGAAGGACACAAACTTGGCTGACTTTGCTATGTGCCGATTGTAGAGCCCCAGGTCCTTGAGCAAACATAGGCAGTAGCTAGCAGTGACCACTGGCCTTGGGTGAGACCCAGTGCTATGCTGGCTTCAGGTCTGACCCAGCACAGTCCGAGTTGTGGCCACAGGGGTGCTTGTGTCACCCAATCCCTAGCTCTAGGCATCTCAGAACAGAGACAGACTCCATTTGTTTGGGAGAAAGAAAGGGATGAGAACAAGAGCGTCTACTGGTAATCCAGAGAATTCTTCTGGATCTTACCCAAGACCATCAAGGTGGTACCTCTTTGAATTTGTAAGAACCATGGTATTACTGGACTTGGGGTGCCCCATAATGCAGATAAGGCTTAGATCACAACACTGAAGCCCCTTCAAATACTGGAAAGCCTTCCCAAGAAAGATAGCTACAAACAAGCCCAGACTGTGAAGACTAAAATAAATATCTAATTCTTCAATGCCCAGACACTGATGAACATCCACAGCATTGAGACCATCCAGGAAAACATGGCCTCACCAAAGGAACCGAATAAGGCAATAGAGACCAATCCTGGGGAAACAGAGATACGTAACCTTTCAGACAGAGAATTCAAAATAGGTGTTTTGAGGAAACTCAGAGAATTTCAAGACAATACAGAGAAGGGATTCAGAATGCTGTTGGATTAACTGAACAAAGAGATTGACATGATTAGAAGGAATCAAGCAGGAATTCCAGAGTTGAAATGCAATTGACATACCAAAGAATGCATCAGTTTTTTAATGACAAAATTGATAAAACGGAAGAAAGAATAAGTAAGCTTGCAGATAAGCTATTTGAAGATACACAGAGAAGACAAAAGAAAAAATAATAAAAAACAACAAAACATGCCTACAGGATGTATAAAATAGCCTCAGAAGGGCAAATCAAAGAGATATTGGCATTAAAGAGGAGGTAGAGCAAGAGATAGAGGTAGAAAGTTTATTGAAAAGGATAATAACAGAGAAACTTCCCAAGCTTCAAGAAAGATATCAATATCCAAGTACAAGAAGGTTATAGAACATCAAGCAGATTTAACTCAAAGAAGCCTACGTCAAGGCATTTAATAACCAAATTCCCCAAAGTCAAGGATAAAGAAAGGATCCTAAAAGCAACAAGAGAAAAAAAACAAACAAATAACATACAATAGAGCACCAGTCCATCTGGCAGCAGACTTTTCACTGGAAATCTTACAGGCCAGGAGAGAGTGGCATGACATATTTAAAGCACTGAAAGAAAAAAAACCTTTTACCTTAGTAGTAGATCTGAAAAATATCCTTCAAACACAAAGGAGAAATAAAGACTATCCCAGACAAACAAAGGCTGAAGGATTTCATCATCATCAGACCTATCCTACAAGAAATGCTAAATGGAGTACTTCAATTTAAAAAAATAAAGGATGTTAATGAGCAATAAGAAGTCATCTGAAGGTATAAAACTTACTGGTAATAGTAAGTATATAGAAAAACACAGAATATTATAATGCTGTAATGGTAGTGTGTAATCTACTTCTATCCCATGAAGAAAGACTAAATGAACCAATCAAAAATAACTACAACAATTTTTCAAGACACAATCAATACAATAAGATATAAATAGAAACAAGTTAAAAAGTGGAGGGATGCAGCACTTTGGGAGGCCAAGATGGGCAGATTACCTGAGGTCAGAAGTTCGAGACCAGCCTGGCCAACATGGTGAAACCCCGTGTCTACTAAAAGTACAACATTTAGCCAGGTGTGGTGGCACAAGCCTATAATTCTGGCTACTCGGGAGGTCGAGACAGGAGAATTGCTTGAGCCTGGGAGATGGAGGTTGCGGTGAGTCGACATCATGCTGTACTTCAGCCTGGCTATCAGAGCGAGACTCTGTCTCAAATAATTAAATAAATAAATAAAAGTGGAGGGATGAAGTTAAGGTGTAGAATTTTTATCAGTTTTGTTTTTACTTTTTTACGGAAGCAGTGTTAGGTTGTTATCAGCTTAAAATAATGGATTATAAGATAGTATTTGCAAGCCTTACGCTAACCTCAAATAAAAAAATACAATAGATGTGCAAAACATAAGAATCAAGAAATTAAACCATATTACCAGAGAAAAATCGCCTTCACTAAATAGAGGACAGGAAGAAAGGAAAAAAGGAAGAGAAGACCACAAAACAACCAGAAAACAAATAACAAAATGGAAGGAGTCAGTCTTTATTTATCAATAATAACATTAATGCAAATGGACTAAACTCTCCAATCATAAGACACAGAGTGGCTGAATGGATTAAAAAAACCAAGACCCAGTGATCTGTTGCCTGCAATAAATGCACTTTACTTGTAAAGATAAATATAGATTGAAACTAACGGGATGGAAAAAGACACTCCATGCCAATGGAAACTGAAAAAGAGCAGGGGTAGCAATACTTACATCAGAAAAAATAGAATTCAAGACAAAACTTTAAGAAAAGACAAAGAAACTCACTGTATAATGATAAGGAGGTCAATTCAGCAGAAGGATATGATTATTATAAATATATATGCACCCAACACTGGGGCACCCAGATATATAAAGCAAATATTATTAGAGCTAAAGAGAAAGATAGATTCCAATACAATAATAGCTGGAGACTTCAATACCCCACATTCAGCATTGGACAGATTTTCTAGAGAGAAAGTCAACCAAGAAACATTGGACTTAATCTGCACTATAGATCAAATGGATCTAACAGATATTTACAGAACATTTCATCCAACAGCTACAGAAAACACATTCTTCAGTACATGGATCGTTCTCAAGGATGGATCACATGTTAGGTCACAAAACAAGTCTTAAAACATTCAAAAACTTGAAATAATATCAAACATCTTCTCTGACCACAATGGAATAAACTAGAAATCAGTAACAAGAGGAATTTTGGAAACTATACAAACACATGGAAATTAAACAATATGCTCCTGAATGACCAGTGGGCCAATGAAGAAATTAAGAAAGAAATTGAAAAATTTCTTTAAACAAATGATAACAGAAACACAACATACCAAAACCTATGGGATAGAGTAAAAACAATACAAAGAGGGTAGTTGACAGTTCTAAGTCCCTACATCAAAAAAGAAGAAAAACTTCAAATAAATAACCTAGTGATGCATTTTAAGGAATTAGAAAAGCAAGAGCAAATTGAATCCAAAATTTGTAGAAGAAAAGCAATAATAAAACAGAAATAAATAAATTTGAAATGAAGGAATTAATACAAAAGGTCAATGAAATAAAAGTTGGGTTTTTAAAAAAAGATGAAAATTGTTTGTAAAACTTTAGCCAGACTAGTAAGAAAAAAGAGAGAAGATCCGAACAGATAAAATTAGAGTTGAAAAAGCAGACATTGCAACTGATACTGCAGAAATTGAAAGGATCATTAGTGGCTACTGTGAGCAACTATATGCCAGTAAATTGGAAAATCTAGAAGAAATTAGTAAATTCCTAGGTACATATAGTGTTCCAAGTTTGAAACATGAATAAATCCAAAATGTGAACAGACCAATTGAGGTATAACAAGTAGTGAGATCAAAGCTGTAATAAAAAGGCTGCCATCAACAATAAGCCCAGGACCTGAAGGCTTCACTGCTGAATCTACCAAATATATATATTTAATTTTTTTGATTTCCACAGGTTATTGGGGAACAGGTGGTGATTGGTTACATGAGTAAGTTGTTTAGTGGTGATTTGTGAGATTTTGGTGCACCCATCACCCGAGCAGTATTGAAATGAATTGAAGAATTTATATTGCTAAAATGTCCATATTACCTAAAGCAAGAGACAAGTTTAATGCAATCTCTATCCAAATACCAAGTGTGCAAGTCTCGTCCAGGTTGCTGTGAATGCCATTAATTCATTCCTTTCTATGGATGAGTAGTATTCCATTTTATATATATATATAATTTTTATATATTATATATAGTATTTTATATATATAATAGTTTATGTTATATATATTTTATATATTTTGTATACATAATATTTTATATGTTATACATAATTTATATATATCATTTTCTTTATCCACTCATGAAATGATGGGCTTTTGTTGGTTCCACATTTTTGCAATTGAGAATTGTGGTGCTATAAGCATGCATGTGCAAGTATCTTTTTTGTATAATTACTTCTTTTACACTGCGCTCAATTTGTAGTCTTTTATCCCTCAATTACTTCAATTGCACTGCACTCAATTTGTAGTCTTTTGTCCCTCACCCACTTTCCACCCTTTCCTCCTGAGTCCCCAAAGTCCATTGCATCATTCTTATGCCTTTGCATCCTCATAGCTTAGCTCCCACCTATGAGTGAGAACATATGATGTTTGGTTTTCCATTCCTGAGTTACTTCACTTAGAATAATAGTCTCCAGTCTCATCCATGTTGCTGTGAATGACATCAATTCATTCCTTTCTATGGATGAGTAGTATTCCATATATATATCCCAGAGGTGTGAAGATGGTTCTACATTCACACATCAGTCAATGTGATACATCAGAACAACATAATGAAATACAAAAACCACCATATGATCATTTCAATGAATGCTGAAAAAGCATTTGATAAAACTCAACATCGCTTCATGATAAAAGCCCCAAAAAGTAACTGGGTATAGAAGGAACATACCTCAACAAAATCAAAGACGTGTATGACAGACCTATAGCTGGCATCATATTGAATGGAGAAAAGCTGAAAGCCTTTCCTGTAAGATCTTGAACATGACAAGGATGCCCTCTTTCACCACTGGTATTCAACATAGTGCTGGAAGGCTTAGCTAGATGAATCAGATGAGTAAGAAATAAAGGCCATCCAAACTGGAAAGGAAGAAATCAAATTATCCTTGTTTGCAGATGATGTGATCTTATATTTCAAAAAACCTAAAGACTCCACCAAAAAACTACTAGAACAGATAAGCAAATTCAGTAAAGTTGTAAGATACAAAATTAACATACAAAAATCAGTAGCATTTCCATGTGCCAACAGTGAACACTCTGAAAAAGAAATCAAGAAAATAATCTTATTTACAGTAGTTACAAATAAAATAAAATATATTAGGAATTAACCAAAGAAGTGAAAGATCTCTATAGTGAAAACTAAAAAATATTGATATAAGAAATTGAAGAGGACACACAAAAAATGGAAAGATATGCCATGTTCATAGATTGAAGAATTAATATTGCTAAAATGTCCATATTACCTAAAGCAACAGACAAGTTTAATGCAATCCCTATCCAAATACCAACATTATTCACAGAAATAGAAAAAACAATTCTAAAATTTATATGAAATGACAAAATATCCTGAATAGCCAAAGCTATCCTGAGCAAAAAGAACAAAACTGGAGGAATCACATTACCGGACTTTATACTACAAAGTTATAGTAACCAAAATGGCATGGTACTGGCACAAAAACAAACACATAAATCAGTGGAACAGAATAGAGGACCCAGAGATAAATCCATAATATTCAGTGAAATTATTTTTGACAGAGGTGCCAGGAACATACATTGGGAAAAGGACCACCTCTTCAATAAACAGTGCTGGGAAAACTGGATATCCATATGCAGGAGAATGAAATTAGACCCTATCTCTCACCATACACAAAAATCAAATAAAAATGGATTAAAGACTTAAGTCTAAAACCTAAAATTATGAAACTATTAAGAGAATATTGGGGAAACTTTCTAGGACATTGGACCAGGTAAAGATTTCTTAAGTAATACCTCACAAACACAGGCAACCAAAGCAAAAATGGACAAATGGGATTACATCAAGTTAAAAAGCTTCTGAACAGCAAAGAAAACAATCAACAAAGTGAAGAGACAACCCACAGAATGGGAGAAAATATTTGCAAACTATCCATCTGGCAAGTGATTAATAACCAGAATATATAAGGAGCTCAAACTACTCTATAGGAAAAAGAATCTTATAACTTGAATTAAAAAATAGACAAAAGATCTCAATAGACATTTCTCAAAAGAAGACATACAGATGGAAAACAGATGCACAACATCATTGATCATCATAGAAATGCAAATCAAAACTACAGTGAGATACTATCTCATGCCAGTTAGAGTGGCTTTTATCCCAAAGTCAGGCAATCACAAATGCTGGCAAGGATGTAGAGAAAAGGGAATTCTGGTACACTGTTGATGGGAGTGTAAATTAGTAAAACCACTATGGAGAACAGTTTGGCAGTTCCTCATAAAAGTAAAAATAGACCTACCATATGCTCCAGCAATCCCACTGCTGGGTATGTACCCCTGCAAAAAGGAAAGCAGTATATTGAAGAGATGTCTGCACTTCCATGTTAATTGCAGCACTATTCAAAATAGCGAAGATCGGGAAGCAATCTAAGTGTCCATCAACAGACGAATGGATAAAGAAAATGTGGTACATACACAGAGTGGAGTACTAATCAACCATGAAAAAGAATGAGATCTTATCATTTGCAACAACATGAATGGAACTGGAGATCATTATGTTAAATGAAATAAACTGGGCACAGAAGAACAAACTTCCTATCTTCTCACTTAATTGTGGGAGCTAAAAATGAAAATGATTGAACTCACAGGGAGTAGAAGGCTAGTTACCAGAGGCTGGAAAGGGTAGTTTGCGAGTGGGCAGGGCAGAAGTGGGGATGGTTAATGGGTACAAAAAATAGTTACAAAGAATGAATAAGATCTGGTATTTGCTAGCACAACAGGGTGATTATAGTAAAATAATTTGTGTACATTTAAAAATAACTAAAAGAGTATAATTGGATTGTTTATAACACAAAGGATAAGTGGTTGAGGTGATGGATGTCCTGTTTACCCTGATGTGATTATTATTCATTGCATGCCTATATCAAAATATTTCATGTAACCCGTAAATATAGACACCACTTTCTACCCACAAGTATTAACAATAAAATAATAAAATAAAGTAGAGCAGAACTAGCAGACAATGACTGAAGGCACAGATGGTAAAGGAGGAGCAGGGAAATGACTGTCTGCCTTCCTCCTGTTTCTACTCCAGCTTCCCTGTTCCAGCTCTTGCCATCTTGTACCCAAATGACTCGTAGATCCCAGCACTGCATCCTTAGCTAATGGTTTGTTCCACTGTTTTCATATACACCAAAGCTCTGCTATATGTGACCTTCTTGTATTCTCAGCAGTCCAAAATGTTAGTGTCTTATTTAAAATTTAGAATAAATATCAGACTCAGTAGCTGTCCAAAAATTCTAGAAGCAAATGAAAAAGATCTATACAAAAAAGAATTTTTTTTTTTTAAAAAAGTAGGGTGAATGCAGATAGCTATGTCAGATACTCAGATTTGCTTGTCATTATAGCACCACGGAGACACCTGAAACAATCTAAATCTGAGGAAAATTCTAATCCTTAAGGTCTGAAAAAGAGTAAAAATATCCCTTGTTCGAGGCCATCCTAGAATTTTCTAAGTTTTTAGGTGATTCATTGCCTTCCTGGAATAGGGGAAGTATTCATGTATTTGCAGAGTCAAATTCAATTGAATTTTCCCCACTTAGCAACACTATTGGGAATGGCACCACCCCTTAGTGTTAGCTGAAAGGTCAGGCCTAAGCTGACACGTTGGTTTCTCCAGACATGTCTTTTTTCCCAAAGGAAAGCACATTCATAGCTGATGATCTGAGCCAAATATACGTTATCTTGAGAATTTAAGCTGATGGTTTCTGAGGGTCTTATTAATTTAGTTGTCAGGAACAAAAGGATCAGGTCAGGTGAAAATGGAGTCTCCGACAGCTAAAGCTATAGTCAGACCAAAGTGGTGAGGGGCAAGGGAGGCCATTATCCTGGAACAGTCAGAGGAAGCTGTATTGCGTGGAGAAAAGGTGCAGGGAGGAGCAAATGGGAAGGCATCACTCTAGAGACATCAAAGTTTCCTGTTCTCAGAGGTTTCGCTTGACTTCATCCTTCTTCCCATGAAAATCTGCATTGTCCTTTCAGTAAGTTTTCTTTCCTTAAACTGGTTTGTATGGATTTCTGTTTCTTGCTATCAGACCTAACGAAAAGAGAAATGTATTTGAATAATATACCTATAATTCTTATTGGGAGGAATAAGATTACATTAAATGAGGGAGACACTATTGACATGTTATGGCTCTTTAAATGGCAATATAAAATCAGTGCAACCACATTCCAACTGTCTTATTCTTGCATTATTACTCATGTTTCAAAATAGGAAATTTGTAGGACTTATAGTAAAATTTTTTTTAAAAAATAAAAGTCTGTATTATCTCTGAAGTTAGTACAAATTATCTTAAACTACTTTTATATACTTGTTAGTCCCATTACTCATCACAATTTTTCCAATCATGAAACCTCTAATAACATAATTAGGATAGGAAGGATATAAGTGGATTTTCTATATTTTTATCAGGAAAATCTGAATGTTCTATAGGGGTCCATCAGAAATGTGTTTGGTGAAAAGGCCCCAAAACTCTGATTATGTGACAGCTTCCTTGTTCTTATGAGCCTTTCAGGTTTACCACAGATACCATAATCACTTCCTTGATTTATTTGGTGAAAATTACCTCATAAGCCAAGCTCGACCTTAGATAGTTCATCAGAGTGGATCCAGAGATGCTGCAAAGTAAGCACTGATTACAAGAGAAGGTGTTGACACCACAGCTCAGGGTAAGCACTTGCCTGAGATGAAGAATGAAGGAGAGACCTCAATCAATGTGAAAAGAAATGTCATCATTACGGTCATATAATTTTGTTTTGTTTGGTTTTGTATCATTAAAAAGTCCTCTCTACGATAGCAATAAGGATATTTAGAAGGAAAGGACTTGTGTGGAACTCTGTGAGTTGACAGTGTCTTCCTTCCATGGGTTTGAGCATTCCCTGTGCTGACCCACACCTCTGTCTGAATCAGCGATCCTTGGAAAGGTGAGGTGGATAAGGTATAGGGTGAGTGGTACAAACCTCCAGTATCTTACCCCTTAAAATATTAGTGGAGCTTTATTTTGGGGAGAAGAGGGATTGAGACTGGATGATAGAAGTATCTAGGGCTACCCTTAGATTAGGAAAAGAATATTTGGAGGTCACAGTTCACCAAGATGGGAATGTGTAGGGGCATGAGATGTATTGAGGAGATGGGAGTTGAAGGGACAAGAGAAATCCTCCTTTCTCATATAACCCCTTCGTTCTCCCCTCCTCCTGCTCTCTTCTGCTTGTTTCACTAAATAACAATGAAGAATCCTTGTTATCTCAGGCTCTGCTTTAGGCAATCATATCCAACTCCTGAGCAATTCACTCAACAGTCCTGAGAAGATTAGATGAGTCTGCCTGGAAAAATGGTCTAATTAGTGGGAACTCCCAGCACGTCAGTGAAAACCAGCCATGGTGATTGTGGGTTCAGAAAAAGACTATCCACTAGAGGGACTTAGAAATAACATATGGAGAAGTTGTCATTTGCCGTGGCTGGGCACATATATTTTTTAGTTTATATTGAATTGATCATTTATTTTCCAAGTACTTTTTCAAAAGACAGGCAGAGATAGAATGAGTTTCTAAAAATCTGATTACTTGAAGAATTATTTCACTAATCCATACTGGCAAACATCAAATTTGGGAGCGTTACAAGAATCATCAATTATGTATTACAAGTGGTTCTCAGGGGCTGTAGTTCCAGCGTGTTCTACATGAATCCAATTTGTTTTCTGCATTCTAGAGTGCTGGACTGTTGGTAATTACTTTTATGTTAACTTTTCACCAAAAGATACATGTGGTATTCCTTTGCATATAGTACAAATACATTATTTGACTATAGGAGTTAGTTATCAATTCAGTCTATTTGCTTTGAGGAGATTGTTATCTTTTCTTAAGAGGGATCAACTTTTGCCTCTATAGTATTACAAATTGTTTCCCTTGGATACATCTGGTATATTGAATTACTCAATATGTTTTAAGATGTGCTTTTAGAACTTGAAAGAATTTTATTGGAGAGTTCTAGGTTTTTTATTAAAATTAAAATGTATTGTAAGTTGTTAGGCATAAATTACTGTGTGATAATTATTTCCTCTGTAAGTAATATACAAAATGAAATACTCCCAGTGTTAGCTCATTATTTACACTCTGGTTTGTGGTTTTTATTTTCTTTAGTTTTATTTATTCTTCTGAAATAATCCTAGAGAAATTAATGTGCTTTGTTGAGAGAATTACACACCCAATAAAATTTACTTTTATGTTAGAGAATAGATATTCTAGTTGTTTATTCAGTGTTGAGATAAATTGATGAATGATAAGGTTAAATATGCTTGGATTTTTTTGAATAAGAAAATAAGATTAGTATTCCACACAAAGCCTTAAAATTTATTACACACAGAGAAAATTATTGTATAACAATGTCGTTTGCTATTTTATGGATTATATGTTATTTGGAAAGTGGACAGATAGATGAATAACATTATTTCTGTGTCAAAAATACTAACACTAAAGATATTCACAAACGAATTAACTCTATGTAATTCAAAGGGAATTGCTGTGAAATTTACAATAGATATCCTAACTTGAATTGCTTCTTTGGGGAACAAATTTCCCCTCCCTCTGGTTGTGAGTTATGAGTAAATATAATTCAAATGATCACTGACTCAAAAAAATTTATAGAATTTATGTCAGTGATGTCTTGATATTCATAAATGTATATTTATTGATGAGAAAATTAACACACTTAAATAATTTTTTATTTTATAACATATACTTTTAAACATTTTTTGATATAGCAGAGGGTTTTGATTTTTCCAAATGGCCTCAAATTAAGGGCAATTAGTGCTTATGATTAGCCTTTCCCCCATTTAGGTTGGTAAAGCTAAATTTATTACATTTGAAAGTCAAGCATTATAGAACAGGATGTTCTTGTTTAATATTTAGTATTCTTTTATTTTTATGTACTGTTGGGAAACTTTCTTGTGCTTTCTTGACAAAAGGAAGTTAGTTTGGCAAACTGTTTTTTTTTTTTCTGATCTCATTTTATTCTTTAAAAAATGCTTAGTGTTTTGTAGCATCAAAGTGGCAAAAACAGAATTTGAATTCATATTTATAGAGTCTGTGGCAAGTCTAGAAAACAACCCTAGCACACAAGTCAGAAACTGTAGGTCATTTAGGGAAATGGCGTTGAGGAAGTCAGGCTTCAAGGTCATTATACTGGTTGTATCTGAGAGTCAAAGCTAGGAATTTTATAGAGAGCATCATAGCTGATCTTCTTTTATCCCCCTTCAAACCTGTGTATTTATAACAAACTCATTCTGATTATATGAGGATCTACAAGTAGAATACAAATAGTTACAACTTTTTTGTACTGTAATTAAAACTGAAAGCAATTAAACAATTTTATTGTTTGCTTTATTAACTACAAATTAGTGTTCAGAATTTTTATTAAGATGTGCATACTTCCTTATAACTTCTACCACACTAGACATTTTATCTAGAAATAAAGGTAAAAAGTACATTTTTCTTTTTTTGCCAGAAGTCAATCTGATGTTGTAAAATGTCATGTTACCTGTCAGTATAGTGATTTTTATGTTTTAATTCAAATGCTTTTCAGCTGATGATGCCAAAGTTCAGTAAGAATTTGCGCAGCATTTATATGCCAAGAACTGTATGGAATTAAAAAATGAGAGATTATAATCTGGTGGGGAGATACCCATATATGTTGACTATAGGATAAGTATGGGCGAAATAAGTAAGAGAGGTAAAACAAATCAGAACAATTAAGAAACGTAGCGTTCGTTTTGACTGAGTCTTTGGAGTAGAGGCAATATTCAAAAGAGCTTCTTAGAGTAATGTTCAAACAAGACCTTGAAAGATAATTGGGACCAGTGTGGAAACATTCCAGGGACAGGTATGTGATGGAGTGGCCTAACAGGAATTAAAGTTTAGCCACTGGTGAGCCCCAGATATATTCAGAAACATCAAATAATCCAGTTTTAGGGGAAATGGACTTTTAGGGGAAATTACTCTTTACTAAAAGAGTAAATTGAGACCAGATCTTGGACAGCATTGAAGGTTGTGCTGTGGAATCTGGACTTCATTCTGTGGATTATGGGGATTCTCTGCAAGTTTTTGAGTACAGGAATTATCGTTTTAAGAACAATAACTCTGCTAACAGTAGAAAAACTGTAGGTGTGACAGAAGGAGGGAGGGAGGAAAAGAGGGACCAGGCAAATGGAAATATTTCTTAGGAAAATACAAGTAGTTCAGAGACCACGGACTAAGTTGAGACTATTGATAAGAAAGAATTTCTGAGTAATATAACTGGTATCTCATGGCTGATTGTCCAGGGAAGGGGAAAAGAGGAAAAGAGGAGGCGGCAAAACTTTCTCCCCTCAATGTTTTGACTTAGTTACTGGAAGGATAGTGATGCTATTAGCCAGAGTCAAGAATGTTGGAAGGCAATTGGGGATGATACAATTCCCTTTTGGTCATGTTATATGAGGATTAGTGGGATGTTCTTGTGGGGAAATCAAGCTCAAGAGTTGTGGTGGAAGTAAGAGTGATAAAGGTCTATATATGTTGTGTCTTCATACATTTGAAGGAAACACATATGTGGAGAAATTGCAGGAAAAGAAAGGCAAAGAGATGACAGAACAGGGTCATGAGAAGAAACAGATTAAAGAAGGAAGGAATGGTAAACAGTGTTGGATGATATAGATTAGAGAAGTGGATTGAAAATTGAGAATTCTTTGGCTTTGCTGATTAGTGGATCATTGGTGACTTTCAAGAAAGTGATTTCTAGATAAGAATAGTCAATTGAAATAGCATCAAAACTAAGGATAATACATATGTTCTAGAACCCCTTTTTATTTCCTGAAAGGGTTGAAGATGAATAGGTTTGTCTTTTTTGTCCTACACTGTGGTTCTTGATTCCTAACACCCATTGTAGAGGCATGGGTTCAGGGCTGGTTGAAATTCCAGCTCCTCTACTTGTATGTTCCTTCTCATGTTATTTAAACCCTCAAAACCAAAGTTTCTTCATCTGATAAATAAAAATAATATATTTACCTCTTAGATTGTTAGGAATTAGCTAAAACATGGGAAAGTATTTCATAAATATAAGGAACTTCTGTACAGTGTTGCTGTTACAATATATGTATTGACATTTGATGAAGTGGTAAATATAGAATTATAAAAAATGGCAATTGGCTGGGTATGGTGGCTCCCGCCTGTAATCCCAGCTCTTTGGGAGGCTGAGGTGGATGGATTGCCTGAGGTCAGGAGTTCAAGACCAGCCTTGCCAACATAGTGAAACCCTGCCTCTATTAAAAATACAAAAAATTAGCTGGACATGGTGGCAGGCACCTGTAATCCCAGCTACTAGGGAGGCTGAGGCAGGAGAATCGCTTGAACCCGGGAGGTGGAGGTTGAAGTGAGCCGAGATCGCACCATTGCATTCCAGCCTGGGCAACAGGAGCAAAACTCCGTCTCAAACAAACAAACAAAAAGCCGGTAATCTGTTTCTTGTTATTGCTTCACTGAGTGACTCTCTCTCTCTCTCTCTCTCTCTCTCTCTCGCTTGCTCTCGCTCGCCCGCTCATTCTTTTTGTCATTTTAGATTTGTTACAAAGTGACTCCTGGTGGTGTGCTTCTTGTCCCTTCTTTCTCCCTAGGTCTCCTCATTTTTAATTTATGTCCTTCATCTTTTAAACTTTCATTCCTATTTTCTCCTTCAGCTTCTGTCTCTTTCTCAATCACATTTTTATTCATATTCAGTAAATATTGAGAACCTACTATGTGCTAGGAACTCTTGGGATGTGGGGATATGCTAGTCTGTAGCCTTTGTATTTGTGTGTGTTTACCAAGACAATTTTATGAGAATTTGTACTTACCTCTCTGGATTAATGTATCTCACTCTGATAACACTCATTATTCATATTCTGGACCTCAATGTAATTCAGTTTTACTCTTCTCTGACCCACTTCATTTTGTCCAAACTCTGATCAATTTAATCAGAATTAGCAGAGATATTTAAAAAACATTTTGAACAGTATGCAGAAACTTTTGAATAGTTTGCATAGTGATTTTCACTAGATTGGGGTAAACACAGCTCCCTGTATGTGTTTTTCAGCATTTGAGGGGAGAAAAGTTTTCCAGAATACATATATATTTCAACTTGCAGGTTATCAAACACTCATGTTCCTCTGCTGTCCCAGAGATATACCCCCTACTCACCACCCCTGCTGCTCTATATTGAAAGATGTTCTATATTTAAGATCATATCTCGATAGGAACTTGCCAGATTCTTCTATTAACATGTCATCTTCATTTCACTGGACTAGATAACTCATAGTCTCTTCTTTATTGCCAGGATACTCAATATTTATCATTTAATTCTGGTCATGTTCACAAAACATTTTTTCCTGTCACACCCTTAAGTGTGTTGGGATTAGTAAAACAACAACAATAACAAAATCCCTAAAAATCATTGATCTATTGGATGAATATAAAAGGACATATGTGCCTGTAATCCCAGCACTTTGGGAGGGCGAGACGGGCGGATCACGAGGTCAGGAGATCGAGACCATCGTGGCTAACACGGTGAAACCCCGTCTCTACTAAAAAATACAAAAAACTAGCCGGGCGAGGTGGCGGGCCCCTGTAGTCCCAGCTACTCCGGAGGCTGAGGCAGGAGAATGGTGTAAACCCGGGAGGCGGAGCTTGCAGTGAGCTGAGATCCGGCCACTGCACTCCAGCCTGGGTGACAGAGCGAGACTCCGTCTCAAAAAAAAAAATAAAAAAATAAAAATAAAAAAATAAAAATAAAAAAAAGGACATACGTATGTCAGTGGGTATAAATATATAATTTGACTTCTATAATGAACAAATTCCTGAAATCGTATATATCAACATTTAATAAATGTTAAATTATAAGTGTAGTCTTCAAATTTTGTGACCTAATGCACCCTTTAAAAAGGCAAGGCATGGTGGTGCTCACGCCTGTAATCCCAGCACTTTGGAAGGCCAAGGTGGGTGGATCACGAGGTCAAGAGACGGAGAACATCCTGGCCAACATGGTGAAACCCTGTCTATACTGAAAATACAAAAATTAGCTGGGTGTGGTGGCACGTGACTGTAGTCCCAGCTACTCGGGAGGCTGAGGCAGGAGAATTGCTTGAACCTGGGAGGCGGAGGTTGCAGTGAGCAGAGATCACGCCACTGTACTCCAGCCTGGCGACAGAGTGAGTCTCCATCTCAAAAAACCAAACAAAATCTATAAAATGAGAGATAGAAATGTCCTAAAATTTCATGATTCTCAGTCTCCAGAGATTATTAATTTTTTTTCTTGTAACAGCTTCATTGAGATATAATTCACATACTATACATTCACTCATAAGCCCCAAAAGAAACCCTGTACCCATTACCACTCAGTCTCTATTATCTCCAGTCCCCTGAACCCTAGGCAACTGCTAATCTATGTTCTGTCACTATTGTTTTTCTTTTATTCTGAACATTTAATATAAATGGAATTATGCAGTATGTAATCTTATGTGTCTGACTTTGTTAACTTAGCATAATGTTTTCAGGGTTCATCTATGTTATAACAAGTATTAGTACTTCATTAATTTTTATTGCCAGATAATATTCCTTATATGAATATACCATGTTTTATTTACTCACTCATTGATTTATGAGCATTTGAATTGTTGTCACTTTTATGAATTATAGTATTACTATGAATATTTGTGTTCATTTGTACATATGTTTTTATTTCTCTTGGACATATAACCAGGAGTGAAATTGCTGGATCATATGGAAACTCTATGTCTAGCTTTTTAAAGAACTTCCAGCCTATTTTCCAAAGTGGATATACTATTTTATATTCCCACCAGCAGTGTATGAGTATCTCAGTTTTTACACATCCTTGTCAACACTTGTTATTTTCCGTTTTCTTGATTGTAGTCATGTTAGTGAGTGTGAAATATTCTTTCATTGTGGTCTTGATTTTAATTTCCCCAGTGGATAATGATGTTGATCTTCTTTACATGTGCTTATTGGCCATGTGTTTATCTTTTTTGGAGAAATGTCTGTTCATATCCTTTGCCAACTTTTAAATTGGCTCGTTAGTTTTTACATTATTTAGCTTTTATTATTGAATTGTAAAGATTCCTTATATATTCTAGATACAAGTCCCTTGTCAAACATGATTTGCAAATAGTTTTTCCCATTCTGTGGGGTGCCTTTTCACTTTCTTGTTGGTGTCTTTTGAAACGCAAATTATTTCACATAAATTTTGATGAAGTACCATTATTTTTTCTTTTCTTGCTGTGCTTTCTGTGTCAGAAACCATTGTCTAATTCAAGTTCCTGGAGAATTACACCTGTGTTTTCTTCTAAGAGTTTTATAGCTTTAGCTTTTACCTTTAGTTCTTTGATGTATTTTGAGTTAATTTTTTATATAATGTGTGGTAGGAATCCAACTTTCTTCTTGTTTATGAAGATATACAATTTTCCCAGTTGTCCCAACCATATATTGAAAGACTATTTTTTCCCCATTTCATTTTCTTGGCACCTTTGTCAAAAATAAGTTGACCATAAGTGTTAGGGTTTACTTATGGACTCTCAGTTCTATTCCATTTATCTGTATTTCTATTCTCATGACAATACTACATTATCTTGTTTACTTAGCATTGTAGCAAGTTTTTATTAGTAAATTATGAAGTGTGAGTACTTCAACATTGTTCTTTCTCAAAATTGTTTTTGGCTATTCTGGTTCCTTTGAATTTCCATGTGAATTTTAGGAATAGCTTGTCCATTTTTACAAAGAAGCTAACTGGGATTCTGATAGTGTTAAGTCTGGGGAGCATTGCCATCTTAATGATACTAAATCTTCTGATCCATGAATATGGGATGTCTTTCTATTTATTTCTATCTATTTCTGTTATTTCTATCTTAATAATTTCTTTCAAAATGTTATATGGTTTTCAGAGTGTAAATTTTGCTTATTTTTAAAAATTTACGAGCAATTTATTATTTTTCAAGCTATTGTAAATGGTTTTTTTTTCATTTGTTTTAAATTTCCTTATTGGTTCTAAATAGAAATTAATTTATATATTAATCTTGTCCTGCAGTCTTGTAGAACTTGTTTATTAGTTTTAGTAGTTTTGTAGTGGATTCCTTAGGATTTTCTATATTCAAGACCATGTCATTAGCAAATAGAGATAACTTTATTTCTTCCTTTCCAATCTAGATGACTTTTATATTATTCTCTTGGTAATTGTCCTGGCAAGAATCTCTAGTGCAGTGTTGAATAGATGTGAAGAGAGCAAACATCCTTGTTTGTTCCTGATCTTAGGGTCAGGGGGAAGTATTCATCCTTCACCATTAAGTATGATGCTGGGTAGATATGAGTTTTTATGAATGTCCTTTACCGTGAGGAGGATGATCCCTTTTATTTTTTTTTATTTTTTTATTTTTATTTATTTTTTTTTTTGAGACGGAGTCTCACTCTGTCGCCCAGGCTGGAGTGCAGTGGCCGGATCTCAGCTCACTGCAAGCTCCGCCTCCTGGGTTTACGCCATTCTCCTGCCTCAGCCTCCCAGAGTAGCTGGGACTACAGGCGCCCGCCACCTCGCCCGGCTAGTTTTTTTTTTTGTATTTTTTTTAGTAGAGACGGGGTTTCACCAGGTTAGCCAGGATGGTCTCGATCTCCTGACCTCGTGATCCGCCCGTCTCGGCCTCCCAAAGTGCTGGGATTACAGGCTTGAGCCACCGCGCCCGGCCTATCCCTTTTAATCTTAATTTGTTGGATGCGTCTTTGCTTCCTCTGCCTAGAATGCCCTTTGTCCTTTCTTCTACCTGGTAGATTCCCTCTTATTCCCTAAGACCAGCTTAAATGTCTCCACTTAATAAAGCTGATCCTCTCCTCTTTTCCGCTACTGAGTTGTAGGGTTAAAAGTTGTACAGGAATGAAATAAATTGACTTTCAGTCACTTTTTAAAAGCTTTCTCAATTTGGAAAATGTCCAGTTTTGAAATTAAGACACTAAGATTATAGAGCCCCCACAGATTATTCCATTCAACTTGTTCTAGTATTGATTTTCAAGCACAAAAACTCAGTGAATTTATACAAGCAGAAATGCAGTTGCCAAGTACAAATTGATACACATCTCTTTGCATAGTTAGTAATCTACACATTTGCAAAAATCTAATAAAAATGTTTCCTGAAGATGACTAGATCTAAAATGATAAATATTGAATATCCCGGCAATAAGGAAGAGAATGTGAGTTATCTGATCCAGTGAAATGAAATTTTGCATTAAGAGGCATGTTAATTGAAAGCTGAAGATTAATGATTTTTGCTCACATACGTATTAAGTTACAATTCACTTCTGCCACTTTGCAAACAGCAGAAGTATTAGGTTTTTCCTTCACTTTGGCAGTTTAGCTTTTAACTTTGTTTTACTGACTTGCTTTCACTCACTCATGTACTTACTAACTTATGAATTCATTCATCTGATTAATTTTTAAATGTGCATTTATACTAATTTCTATAGGAGACATAAGTGAAGAACGAAATCCCTATTCTGCAGGAATTTATAATTTATTAGAGAAGTTAAAATAATATAATATGAAACAGTAGATACAGACTTCTAATTCAAGATGGCACTCTGAGTAACCATGTCAGCTTCCCTTTGCCCAGCATAGGCACACTCATACAGATGTGCACACATGTGCAAAAAGGAGAGTCAAGCTGGGAAGACAGACTTATATAAATTTACAAGAAATTTAAGTCTGTTGGCCTGGTGCGGTGGCTCACACCTGTATTCCCAGCACTTTGGGAGGCTGAGACGGGCAGATCATGAGGTCAGGAGATCGAGACCATCCTGGCTAACATGGTGAAACCCCGTCTCTACTAAAAATACAAAAAATTAGCCGAGCGTAGCGGTGGGTGCCTGTAGTCCCAGCTGCTCAGGAGCCTGAGGCAGGATAATGGCATGAACCCGGGAGACAGAGTTTGTAGTGAGCCGAGATCATGCCACTGCACTCCAGCCTGGGCAACTGAGCGAGACTCTGTCTCAGAAAAAAAAAAAAAAAAAAAAGAAATTAAAGCCTGTTATAGTAACTAATACAGTCTATGATTCATAAACATAAATGGGCACAAAATAGAACCATATACTTGAGAAAAACTGGCAACATGAAAGGCGAATCAGTAGACATAATTCCAGACCAAAAAGATAATCTTAGAAACAACATAAATTTAAAATTTTTAATTAATATTTTCAGAAAGATTCTAAAGTTTATTGTAACCATATAATAAGATAAACATGATATGATCAAATATACCATCAAGAAAATAACCTGGGAAGTTAAATATACAGTTGCTGCAATAAAACTTTGAATGGGTCGAATTGCAAGATGTTTACATTTGGAATTAAGGTAAGAATCTAAAAGACAAAGCCAAGGAAAGTGTATTAATTTCCTAGGGCTGCCATAACAAATTACCACAAAGTTGGTGGCTTAAAACAACATAATATTATTCTCTTACAGTTCTGGAGGCCAAAAGTATGAGTTCAAGGTGTCAATACAGCTGGTTCCTTTTGGAGGCTGCAGGGAGGATCCATTCCTTGCCCTTCTCTTAGCTTCAGGAGTCTGCTGGCAATCCTTTGTGTTCCTTGACTTGTAGACGTGTCACTACAACCTCTGTTTCCACCTTCACGTGGCCTTCCTCTACATGTCTGGACACCTGTGTCTCTTCTTTTAAAAGGACTTTTCATTTAATATAGGGCTCAACCTAATTCATGAGGGTCTCATCTCAAGATGCTTACCTTAATTATATTTTCAAAGGCCTATTCCAAATAAGGTCACTCTGAGGTTCTGGGGACACATATCTTTTGGGGTCAACAATTCAATCCGTTATAGAAACATAGCACAGGAATGGAAAACATGAGAGCAAAAGTATTTAAGGACCCAAAGCATAAATCCAGTTGGAAGTAACAATCAAAATATTTAACTACTTTTATGACATAGACACAGACTGATTAAAATGGAAGCCATCCAGTCAGAATTATTGTTCAGTCAGGTGAATGTTAGTCTAATATTCTAAAGCAGAGAATAGAAGTGGGGCAGCAGAGGAAATAATCAAAGAAAGAGTAGAAGAAAATTTTTACAGGCTTAAGAAAGATTAATTCTTGGCCGGGAGTGGTGGCTCACGCCTGTAATCCCAGCACTTTGGGAGCCTGAGGTGGGTGGATCACCCTAGGTCAGGAATTCAAGACCAGCCTGGCCAACATGGTGAAACCCTGTCTGTACTAAAAATACAAAAAATTAGCCAGGCCTGGTGGCACTCACCTGTAGTCCCAGCTACTCAGGAGGCTGAGGCAGGAGAATCTCTGGAGCCCAGGAGGCGGAGGTGGCAGTGAGCTGAGATCACACTTCTGCACTCCAGCCTGGGCAACAGAGCAAGGCTCTGTCTCAGAAAAAAGAAAGAAAGAAAGATTAATTCTTGATTTTTAAAGAATTCAGTAAGTGCCAAGCAAGAGAAATGAAAAAGGCAAAACTTAGGATAAATTAATTTGGATACTTTCTAGGGGAAATTTCATTACTCCAAGAACAAGAGAAAATCTGAAAAGCTTACAGTAAAAAGAAAATTGTTTACTTACAAGAAATTGTACTAGTCAGGGTTCTCCAAAGAGACAGAACCAATAGGAGACAGATCAATGAATCAATCAATAGATAGATAAGGAGGATTTGTTAGGGAAATTGGTTCACATGATTTTAGAGGCTGGGAAGTCCCATGACAGACAACCTGCAAACTAGAGAACCCAGGGAAGCCAGTAGTGTGGCACAGTTTAAGTCCAAAGGCCTTAGAACCAAGGAAGCTGATGGTGTGTAACTGTCAGCTCAAGGCCAAAGCCTGAGAACTTAAAGGGCAGCTTGTTTAAGTCTTACAGTTCAAAGGTCAGACAGCCTGGAGTTCTGATGTCCAAGAATAGGGAAGAAGAGTGTTCCAGTGCTCAAGTTCTAGGAGAGAGAAGAAATGGCCTCTTCTGCCTTTTTTGTTCTACCTGAGTCCCCAGCCAGTTGGATGGTGCTACCCACATCGAGAGTGGTCTTCCCCACTCAGGCCACTGACCCACATACCAGTCTCCTCTGGAACCACCTTCACAGACAAACCTTTAAATAATGCTTTACCAGTTCTCCAGTTATTGTTAAATTCAGTCAAGTAGACACCTGAAGTTAATCATCACAGAAATGTTTGAAATGTGAATCAGATTTCTCATCCCCATACCAGATGTTAGAACACAGAGTATCAATATCTTTAACTATCAAGAAAATTAAAGAAAAATAAATAAGAAGAAACTTCCTATTTATGGTTTCTGAAGAGTGAAACTGGGATAGGTGGTGGAGAAAAAAACTTTTGGCCAGGTGCAGTGGCTCACGCCTGTAATCCCAGCACTTTGGGAGGCCGAGGCAGGTGGATCCTTTGAGGTCAGGAGTTTGAGACCAGCCTGGCCAACTTGGTGAAACCCCATCTCTACTAAAAATATAAAAATTAGCCAGGCATGATGGTGGGTGCCTATAATCCCAGCTACTCAGGAGGCTGAGGCAGGAGAATTGCCTGAACCCGGGAGGCAGAGGCTTCAGTGAGCCAAGATAGCACCAGTGCACTTCAGCCTGGGCAACAGAGTGAGACTCTGTCTCAAAAAAAAAAAAAGAAAAAAAAATTTCCTTTACATTTTATCCCTTTTGTACTTAAAAAATGCACTCATTATCCCTATAATTTTAAAATTTAAATAACAAAAGAGTAGTATATTGTATTATCATAGTGCTTTTCAAACTTTAATATGCCTCTGAATCAGTGAAGGCTGTTGTTAAAATACATATTCTGATTCAGTGTTGAGTGTTATCTGAGACTGCATTTCTTTTTTTTTTGAGACGGGAGTCTTGCTCTGTCACCCAGGCTGGAGTGCGGTGATGCGATCTCGGCTCACTGCAAGCTCCGCCTCCCGGGTTCACGCCATTCTGCTGTCTCAGCCTCCCCAGCAGCTGGGACTACAGGCGCCTGCCACCACGCCCGGTTAATTTTTTTTGTATTTTTTGTAGAGACGGGGTTTCACCATGTTAGCCAGGATGATCTGGATCTCCTGACCTTGTGATCTGCCCACCTCAGCCTCCCAAAGGGCTGAGATTACGGGTGTGAGCCACCGCGCCCGGCCCTGAGACTGCATTTCTAACAAGCTCCTATGATATGTGGATGTTGCTTGTCCTAGAACCACAGTTTGAGTAACAAAGGTGTACAAATTCAAGGAAGGGTGCAGCATTCTGTCTCAGCAGTCCTAAAGTTTGGTGTGTAAAAGATTCACCAGTGGAGTGTGTTAAAATACAATTTCCTCAGTCCCAGTGCAGGAGATTCCAATTCAGTAGACTTGGAATAAAGTTATAGCATCCATATTTTCAATGAACTCTACTCTTAATTCTTCTACATGCTTACATTTACATTATGTTATGCTGACAAACTTTTCATAGATAAAATTTTGGAGGATGTTGTTTTGTTTATCTCGAATTGACAAAAATTTTATGTTTATCATGTACAACATGATGTTTTGAAATATGTATAAATTGTGGAATGGCTAAATTGAGCTAATTAACATGTGCATTACCTCACATATCCATCAGTTTTTGTGGTGAGAACACTTAAAATCTATCTTAGCAATTTTCAAAATACAATACATTGTTATTAACTATAGCCACCGTGTTGTATAATAGATCCCTTAAACTTATTACCCTTATCTAACTGAAATTTTATATCCTTTGACCAACATCTCCCTAATCCATGAGTTCAACTTTTTAAGATTCCACATATAAGTGAAATCATGTGGTATTTGTCTTTCTGTATCTGACATATTTCACTTAATACAATATCCCCCAGCTTCATCCATGTTGTTGCAACTAACACAAGTGTCCTTCATTTTTAAAGCTGAATAGTATTCCATTGTATATATATACCACATTTTCTTTATCCACTCACCTGTTGAAGGACACTTAGCTTGATTTCATGTCTTGTGTATTTTGAAAACTGTTGCAAAGGACATGAGAGTGTAGATATCTCTGCCGTACACTGATTTTATTCCCTTTGAATATATACCCAGTATTGGGATTGCTGGATCATATGGCAGTTCTATTTTTAATGTTTTGAGGAATTCCCCTACTGGTTTTCAAAATGGCTGCAGTAATTTACATTCCTACCAATAGTGCACAAGTGTTCCCTTTTCTTCACATCCATGTCAATATTTGTTACTTTTTGTCTTTTTCTCTTTTTCTTTTCTTTCTTTCTTTTTTTTTTTTTTTTTGGAGATAGAGTCTCACTCTGTTTCCCAGGCTGGAGTGCACTGGCATGATCTCGGCTCACCACAACTTCCACCTCCCGGGTTCAAGCGATTCTCCTGCTTCAGCCTCCCAAGTAGCTGGGATTGCAGGCACGTGCCACCACCCTTGGATAATTTTTGTATTTTCAGTAGAGATGAGGTTTCACCATGTTGGCCAGGCTGATCTTGAAATCCCAATCTCAGGTGATCCACCTGCCTCAGCCTCCCAAAGTGCTGGGGTTACAGTCATGAGCCACTGTACCCGGCCTTTTTTTTTTTTTTTTTTTTAGGACAGAGTCCCTTGCTCTGTCGCCCAGACTGGAGTGCAGTGGCACCATCTCGGCTCACTGCAACCTCCACCTCCTGGGTTCATTCAATTCTCTTGCCCCAGCCTCCTGAGTAGCTGGGATTATAGGCATATGCCACCACGCCCGGCTAAGTTTTTGTTATTTTTAGTAGAAATGGGATTTCACCATGTTGGCCAGGCTGGTTTCAACCTCCTGATCTCAAGTGATCCACCTGCCTCAGCCTCCCAAAGTGCTGGGATCACAGGTGTGAGCCACTGTGCCCAACAATCTTTCATTTTTTTGATAATAGCCATTCTAACAGGTATGCAGTGAAATCTCATTGTGGTATTAATTTGCATTTTTCTGCTGATCGGTGATATTGAGCCTTTTTTGTATACCTGTTGGCCATTTGTATATATTCTTTTTAGAAATGTCTATTCAGATCCTCTGCCTATTTTTTAATTGGGTTGTTTTCTTGCTATTGAGTTCCTTTATATATTTTGGATATTAAGCCTTTATCAAATGTATTCTGGGGATGTTGTTTAATCTATACTCCCATGTTAATTAATTTTTATTAAGAAATGTAGAATTTTTGGATTGCATTACAATTAGGTAGATACCAAATCGAAATGCAATTTGTGACTTTTAGCAAAATACTAAAATAAAGCATTTAATAATTGAAAGAATTAAAATGAAATGGTGGTTACATTTTAAAATTTGTATTTATGTTTAATGGCTAACGAAAGCTTAGGAAGCTGCCCCTAAAATGCCACATTATGTTAATTATGTATTACCTATGTTCAAAAACTATAACAGAAAAATTAACAAATTAATGTCCTCGGCTAGAGAAGAAAACCTTAATACATACATCTTAATTTGCTGTTAGAGATTCAGTCCTTAGCACCATTGACAAATCAATACAGCAATGTGCCCAGAATAAAAGAGAGTGATTTTAGTTTTCACTTTGAATATCCTCTAATGTCTCCCTACTAATTGCCAGGCTTCAAACCTCAACCAATGCTGAGAAACTAAGTATAATGTTTACTATCATTTATTCATTGGTTGGTTCATTCCTTTTTAAATAGTTATTAAACACCCATTTTGTGGTACTCTGTAAAGTGTGTGTCCTGCTCCCACTGAGTTCTCAGCCATGTTTGGAGACCCATGAAATTAATTTGCATCAAAATGCAAAACATAGGTCTTTCTTTTGAAAGTGGGAAAAAAACGCTAAAAACTATAGGCTAGTAAACATTAATTATTGGTTAAAAATGGAACGTAGTAGATTAGTTTCTAAATTGAAGGTGTTTTTTAAAATTTAAATTTAGAAAACTGTTTTATTTTTAGTTATACAGATTCTCCTTGACATACAATGGGATTCTGATCTGATAAATCCTGATAAGCTGAAAATGCATTTAATCCACCTAACCTACTAAATGCCATAGCTTAACCTAGTCTACCTTAAACATGCTTAGAACACTTACATTAGTCTACAATTGGTCAGAATCATCTAACACAAAGCCTACTTTATAATAAAGTATGGAACATCTCATGTAATTTATTTAATTCTGTACTAAAAGTGAAAAACAGGATGGTTGTGTGGATACTTGCAGTATGGTTTCTACTGAATGTGTATCACTTTTACATCATTTTAAAGTCAAAAAATTGTAAATTAAACCATTGTAAGTTGGAGACCATCTGTATAAGTAATATAGAAATTCATTATTTTTATAGCAATAAAGTAATGAGAACAAAAAGTTTCCTTAAATGCTATCCTCAATCCCAATCTCTATGCATTTAGATATGCATTTACATATATATTTATGTGTGTGTGCATATATGTATAGATACACACACACATATATATGTATATAGGTATGTAAGTCAGCCCTCTGTATCCATGGATTCCGCATCTGTGAATTCAAAGAGTCATGGATCAAAAATACTCTTAAAAAACCTTGTGTCTGTACTAAACACGTACAGACATATTTTTCTTGTCATTATTCCCGAAACAATAGAGTATAACAACTATTTACATGTGTTTACATTATATTAGGTATTATATGTAATCTCCAGATGATTTCAAGTACGTAGGAGGACATACACAGATTATATGCAAATACTACACTGTTTTATATCAGGCACTTGAGCATCTGTAGATTTTGGTATCTGTGGGAGGTACTGGAACCAATCCCACATGGATACCAAGGGACAACTCTATATGCATGCATATATGGATAAAGAGAACTATGTACATAAATATAATATAGAGAGATATCTATAAAAACTTGTGTATACATGTATGTATCTCTCTTTTATATGTATGTGTGTATATATGTGTGATTTGGTGTGAGTGATGTTTCTACACAGTTGATGTTTTATCATACATTTTTAACAATTTGATTTTTTTTCATTAATATGTCTTAGAGATCTTACTGTGTTAGTTCATACAGATTGACCTCATTGTAAATTCGTAGGCTAAACAGGATACCTATTTAACTGTTGCTTAATTGATGATCATCTATGTTGCTTCCAGCTTTTGCTCTTACAACAATACTGCATTGAACATCCTTGTACATGCTTCATTGTGCCCACCTAAGTGGAGATTTCTATAGAATAAACACTGAATAGTCAGATTATTATGGGTTATACATGTTTAGGTTTTCTTAGATACTTCTAAACTGCTAAATTAATTTGTTTAGGTAGATATAATCTTATCAGTATTACAGAGTTTTAAATCTTAACAAGTGGGCTTTGTGAAAAATAACTTGTTCTTGCTCAGTTTAATTTCCTCAGTGACAAACTGTAGCCCTGTAGATAAGGAAGAAGAAAGAAGGGCAATATATTTGAAATGAAGCTTTGGATTTGAATTATAGAAGTTCCTTGCTAATGAACCTGGGAAAACTGCTTTGAAATATACGATGATCAGATACCCAATTAGCTAGAGTGCTAAAAACAAAAGCCGGTAATCAATAACTTAACATCAATCTGAGGGTCTTTATTGAAGCTCTTCTGGTTTAATACTCTTAATTTTTTTTAAAAAAATCAATCCATTGAATGTATTAAACAGCTGGCTTAATCAAATCTGAAGATAGCTTAAGAATAATGAGAAACTTGGGCTTATTTTGAAAAGTGACCATTAAAACTGGAGTCTTCCTTATCGGTGATTCTATTCAGTGATTCAGTCCACTGATGTTTAGAATAGATTCAATCAGCTGGTAAAAGGCACTTCATCGGGATGGACACTTTCCCCCTGCAGCTATCCTCAGCCCTCATGCCAATCAGACTGCTCCTTTTAAGGCCCAGTCCTAACGCTGACCCTCACTGTTTACGCTCAGGCTGTTAGTTGCTAGTCTGCGTATGCTTACAGGATTTCTTCATACTCTTATGGATCATATCTACTCTTTCTCCTCTCTCTCTTTATTCCCATGTGGACTCCTGGAAGACTGAACCATGACTTATTCATTATTGTATTCCCAGCTGACAGCACTGTGCTTAGGAGCCTAGTGGTTAAGATATTAGCTTCAAGCAGATCTGTATTTAACCTCATGTCTGCCACTTTCCAGCTTCATGTATTCTTGAGGAAGTTGTTCCAATAGGTAGGCCTCAGTTTCCTTTTCTGTAAATTGGGACCACCTACCTTAAAGGATCATTTGGAGAGGATTAATTTTAATATCTGCATGCTTAGTATAGTATAAACAGTGAAATGATAGCTGCTTGTTAATGTTACCAATATAAGGAATGTATATATATCTTTTTATTTTCTCCAGTATAAGCCATATCTCTGCATTTATTCAGCACAGACTTGGGGAGCTCAGCATAAAATATCATCAGGTTTTCAAGATATTTGTCTGCTTAGACACCTAAAAATTTGGTGGAAGACACAGCATTTGCTCCTAGGAGCAATGAACATATCCAGGAATGAGCTGGCATACTAAGCTCAGTGGTCTCCTATTTGGCCCAGTGTAGAGATTTTAGAAAGGTGAGGGTCCACATATAAATAAAATAATTGAGCATCTTCAGAATGCAATCTAATAGCTAGCTTTATCACCTTCCCAGGAATGTGTGCTTAATAAAATAAGTCTTGGAGAACATTTATACACTGCTACTATATTAGAGGAAGGTCTTTAATCCCTCTTTGGGAATTAACACACGTATCATTTTTACTTCTATACGTATAAAATATTTATTCTTCCCACCAAGAGCTATACTGCTGCTGTTGAAATCTGGGTCTAGGAATTATTGTTTACATCTCAGCTCAATCACTTTATACCCCTCTCTGCTGTGTTTATGTTGAAGATTCTAAGCTGCCTCAGTGCTCTATCAACTGGGCATTTGGATCCAAACCCATATCTTTTATAGTGTCTGGCTGTCAAATTGGTACTCAGTGTACTCTCTGCTCCTGAAAGCTTTTCTGCCTCCCCACTTTCTTCTCTGATTTTATGTGTCCTTTAATTTCCTCTTCTGGAAAAATACAGGCCACCGATGGCAGTTCTTTCTGTGATCATGCTGCCTAGGGAGCTCCATTTCCTGTGCTACCCACCATTGCTGAACATCTGCTTGTCTGTCACAGTACCCGTGGTCTCCTCAGAAACAGACATGAAACACCATCTCACTCTTTTTGAACAGTGAGCTTTTACTTTCCCATCCCCTCTGAGCTTCTCTGGGTGGTATAAAATAGAAAGCAGATATGGCATATCAAAATTGTCTCCTTCAGTCAAGTTGCCACGGGGGAAAACTCAAGGTTCTGTGAGGCCACTCTGTCCCAGATCTTTCCTGGAAACATCATAAGCAAGAGCGCATTCTCCATCATCCATCATTCTGAATCCCTGAAGCATATTCTAGGATGTGCTGTGTATGAGGACTCTCCTGGTGCCACCTTCTGCATTTGGTTTCCTGCAATCTCCTGTCTCAGGATTCAAGGCCTCATAGACCTGGCTAGACTCCACACCATATTCCTCCTGGTGGTGCCAAATTAACCTACCTGCCTTTCTGTTTCAAACCTTCTCTGAAAGCTTTCCAGCAGTTTCTTATTGCCAAGGTCTCTGCTCCCAATTTTAAAGCCTTGAAGGCTCGCCTTTTCTCTGTCATCCCTCTAGCCTTGTGTGATCAATGACCACGCCGGCGTCCAGGGCTCTGTTTTATTCTGTGGGTGCTATTCTGTGTGTTTGGAAGGTTCCACTGTATGTCATCCACTTCCTACCTGGTCCTCAGCCCACATTTGAAGCTGGCTATTTTGGTTTCCTTATTCTGTCAGAAAGGTTCAGTTCTGGGCACTGCCCTGGATGTGGGGTTTTATTTTCTTTCACGTGGGTGTCATGAGAGTCATTGTAATCCCCACGATATTAGTTGAAAACAAAGGTGTTGGATAGTGACTGCACATATACCTGAATACTGCATCAAATAGGGAATTTTGGTAAATAGATCCTATAAAGGAAACTCCTCAGGGTGGAGAGTCAGTGAGGTGAATATTTTTAAGTTATTTTACTTATTTTTCCCTCAAATCATTTCTCGCAGGTACCACCTGATCATAAGATAAGCTCTGCTCACCTCTTTCTTTCAGACGGTTTCAATTTCCTGTTCGCCATAGCAGGTAACTTTTCCACGCAGTAGAGTGAGGGCAGGGTTAAGTTGTAGGGAGCCGAACTGCCTGGGTTTGAATCCCCCTTTGGCCACTTATTAGGTGTGTGATCTTGAGTGATGTTTTCCCTTCCCTTCCCTCCCCTCCCCTCCCCTCCCCTCCCCTTTTTATTTTCTTGTCAGACAGTGTCTCACTCTTACTCTGTTGCCCAGGCACAATGAGCTCACTGCAGCCTCAAACTCCTGGGCTCAAGCTATCCTCCCACCTCAATCTCCGGAGGAGTTAGGACTGCAGGTGCAAGCTACCATGCTCGGCTAATTTTTTATGTTATTTTTTGTGGAGACAGGGTCTTGCTTTGTTGCCCAGGCTGGTCTTAAGCTCCTGATCTCAAGTGATCTACCCACCTCAGCCTCCTAAAGTGTTGAGTTTACAAGCGTCAAACACCATGCCGGCTTTCAGTAATGTTTCTTAATCTTTGTTCCTCAGTTTCCTCAGGCATAAAACAGTTCTTACCTCACAGGGGGTTCTTGTAGGAATTACATAAGTTAAAATATTATTATCTTGAAATAAAAAAGTGATAAATTTTATCTACCTATCACCACTCCTATGATATCCATATGCATATTATTCTTATGCATCTGGACTTTGATAAAAGACTTTTTTTTTGCTACTATTATGTACATTAATCTTGCCTTTATTCTCTACATGTATGCACCTTGTATGTTTGTCCACGTTAATGGTTTGTAATTTATCCCAGAGAACAGTGCTGTATACAAATATTACCTAATAAAAGCTTTTCAGTGAGCTTGATGACAAATGACATTATCTTAGCTTTGCACAGCCTTCAAAAAATTTAAATTCTGTATCTTAGTCAGGCTGTTTTAACTCTATTTGTTTATTTAGTTCATTTGTTAACCTCATCCCATGCTTTTTAATGTGATTATAATCTGTTTTCTCAGAATGATGAAGCTTGAATGAGATAATCTATAAATGAAAGTGTGTTGTAAATACAAAAGTGCCATGCAAATATAAAATATATTAGTAATAAATAACCTTACGGAGTCACAAGACAGTGTGTTATCTTTGGGTGAAAATAAGGCAGCTGTGATTTGATTCGTGCAGTAGAAAAAGCCTTGAAGTGGATGTAAAGTATATGAGAGGTTTGCTTCTAATTTGATGACTAAAATTACTTATTTGCTTTCAAATCTCTTTAGATGTTTATTAAACTTCTATCGTGCTTCAAAATTATTTTTTAAAAATTATTCAGTTTATTAAAGCATAATTTTGTTGCATACCAACACTTATTAGGACACAACTTTATGTGAGTTTGAGGAAAAGCAATGACCATTCGAGGTAAACCAACTATATGGCAGGTGCAATGTTACAAGCTTGACATTTGATAAGATTTTACTCTCTAGTTCCTCACCTGGCATCCTGCTTAGCCTACCTTTACTGTCAGAGATCTGATCAGCAAGTAGCAATCTATTCCCTCAAGAAATGTTCCTGCTGATATGAAAAATAGGAAGGAAATGTCACTGGAACCATAATAGGCCTTTGTAAATCTTGGCTTAATATTGACACAAACAGTCATCCTGCTGTTAAATCCTCTGATACTCTTTAATTAAAGCCTTTTCAGAGCCCTGAAAATTACCAATAGGTAAGCTAAAATGAAATCTATTTTATTTGATGAAATGTGGCTTTAAGTACTTTTTTAAGACGTATAAAAGTATTTGTCAATTTCTGTTAATTTTTACTAAAATAAAAACACTTCCTTGATCTTAAATAAATATGTCTGCACTTTTATTGTATCCTACCTGTTATCGAAAAGAGACTTGAAAAAGGTTATGATGTGTAACATATGTACCATAAAACTAATGAATTACTACTAGACAGTACTCTAGAAGTTGGCACAGAAAATAAAACAAATTTGTTCAAAAAGAGACTAATATAGTTATATAATGAGCAGCTGGTTTGTTTGACTCTCAGCTTTCTGGCAGCCAGGGGAAAAATGGAAATAGGCTAAATTATATATTCTCAGTATCATAAAGGAAAAAACATGTCAAATTCTTAATGTACTGTATTATGTACAGTATAACCATATTCATAAATATGGTTATACATACATGCCTCACCACATGTTGGAAAAAACTTACTCAAAAACATGTCTGTTTTACTAAATTTATATTTTTAATTACTTTGCTTAAGTTAATGTGAAAAACTTTTTTTATCCCTTGGGAATACTCTTTCTGTGCACACAATTTTAGGTTGCAGCAGGGTACGGATGATAAAGAAAATTTTGCCATAGAGAAAAAAGTAAAAATTGTGAATGTATCTAATTTTAAAAATATTGGCTGTATAGTTAGGATTCTGACAAATTCCATAATGACTAGCTTTGTCAACAATTGTGAAGTAAGGAAGAACAAAAATAAATTGCTTTCAAAATGTAGAATTTGTCAAAAGAATGAAGACCTCTATCTTCAGCGTACCTACTTAGAGTTTGATTTCCAAAGCTCAAGTTTCTTTAAAAACTTAGCCTAGAAAAATATTTGTGTGCAATAGAAGAGGAAGGCAGATTGATTACTGAACTACAGTAATTCACTTGTAACAGGAGTGGGAGTCAGCTCAGGAAACATATATTCTTCATAGTTGAAATTCATTTGTTAGTAACATACTATTGACCACTTGAGAAAGAATAGTAGAGGAAATATCTTCAAGCAAACCAATATACTTATTTTCACCTTTCTAGAAATTTTTGGAGAAATGAAACAAAGGAAAGTGACTCACTGGGACTTACAACTGAGAGTCATGAGAGGGATAAGAAGTTATAGTGATAGAAAATAAAAACAAATTGCTTCTTTGGGTGAAACTGTGAGGTCTGTGGCTGATGGTTTCTAAATCAATAACCTTTTCTTCAGATTCACATGTGGTAGAAGATAGTGTAACTATAGATTTTAATATACTATTGTACTTTATTAGCATTACTAAACCTTTCTGTTTGAAACTTAGGGGCACTTCGAAGAAGTTTCTTTTTAAAAAATTTATTCTGCTTAAATTAAATTGTCTAAATACAAATGGGTACAAATACATAGTTAGATCAAAGGAATAGGATTTGATAGCACAGCAGGATGACTATAGTAAACACATATTTTTCATGTAAGCCCTTTGTACAGATACTTGAATAGAGTTCCCTGGTCTATTTTTATATATGATGGTGGGTAGATTTTATGTTTTCATTATTAAATTGGGCAAAATAGAGAATAGTTAACAATTTATATTTGTTTTTATATATTATGTGCTTTGATCTTCAGTATCAAAGAACTTGTAATAAGGTTGTAAGAATTCATAAACTAGCTTAAAATTATTCCATTGTACAAGTCTTTGTGTTTGACTGACTGGTTTCACATTATTATCATATTGCTTGAAGCCAAATATATAGGTTAATTTTCAACTCTATTGGAATTTTGCAGATTTAAGATTTTAGTTATATAGAATAGTTTTATTTTGGGTTGTTCATGTTGTTAAAAGTTAGTTTTTAAGCTGTATCAAATATCTGTATTGTAAATCTCTTCTATCAAGTGTCTTCTCAAATGTACATCAAATAGCGCTTATATAATGCATGAAATATACTTTATGTTTTAGGTGAATTCTTTCATTTATTTGCAAATAGCCTTGTCAGGAAGATACAAAAAGAATTATTTTTATTCCTGTTTTATTTTATTAAGGAAACTTGGAAGCAGGTAGCTACTAAACAACATGGAATCCTGGTTTCAAAAACTCAACTCTTTCCTGGGTTCAGATTGGTAGTTGACAATGAATTTGCTCCCAAGTTTGCATGGGAGGAACCTCAAAAATCAATAGCTCTAGAATATAAATATCTAAAAAGAAGAGAGGTTTAGCAGAAAAAAATTCATAAAGATATTGGTGCATTGTTTTTGATAGTGAAGAATTTATTCTTTAGATAACTGACTCAGAATAATTAAATGCTGTCTTTATATTCAGCATCTCAGGCATTTTTTTCTCATGTCTTAATTTCTTTTTATTTCAAAATTAAAATGATGGTGCAATTTCCAAGAATTGGCTTCTCTGCAAGCTAGTTGGATATTCCCAGTGTCAGGACATCAAAATTCAATGGCAGTTCCACAAGGCATAAATAGTAGAGAGCTGTTTGTATCCTTACCACATTTCCCTTTCAGGCTGTAATATGCTGCTGGAGTATTTGTGTTAGAAACACATTATTTTGCTTTAAAAACATGGCAAGCTTGAGGCAGTTGAAGGCCATTAATAAAGAAGCTGGTAGCTTTATCTGCTAAACTTTCCCCTGGAACATGCTTCAATCTCTTTGCATATGTATGTGTCTCTCCCACCAAGCATGGATATTAAGCCCACTGATTAATGTTTTCCGTATCATTTAATCTACTGCTGTATTTGTTAATTCTCTGGAAATGTTCAGTAATCAAAAGTGCATAGTCAAGGGAGGATATGATAAGTCAGGTGTGTTCTTGAACCAACAGACCCCTTTTGTTTACCTAGTAAATCTTGATGATAACACTAATTAAGCACATCAAAAATATTCAAATTATAGCCTGTACAAATTATAAGTCATCATTAACAGTGTCTCACTGAAATATAGACCTCAGGATTCTCATTCCCCACACCCTCTGTGGTGTAAAGAGGTGTTGTAATAGAGAAAAGAGGCTTTATTGCTCCCGGATTTCCTGGATTCCTATTTAATGTGCCCTATTTCCTTGACTGGTATACCCTTCCCTTTAAGGCCATCTGACCAGGATCAAAGATGCCTGCACTAGAAACTCCCCAGACACTTCCTTGCCTCCATCCTCAATATCCTAGACTCCTCTCTGTCTTACAACCACGCCGACACTTAAAAATAACTTGTTGAGGTATAATTTGTATCTACAATAAAAAGTACAGATTTAAAGGATATGCTTTGATAAGTTTTGATAAATGTGTGTCGTATGTAACCACCACCTCAATCAAGATGTCTTTATATTTCCATCATCCTAGAAAGGTCTGCAGATTCTTTTGCAGTCACTTCACTCCTCCCTTTCACCAACTCTTTAATTTTTTTCATCACCATTGATTAGTTGTATTTGTTCTAGAACTTCATATAAATGAAATACTGTCTTCTTTCATTCAGTATTGTCTGGGAAATTAACTATGGTGTTGCATGTATGAACAATTTGTTCATTTCTAATTCTGAGTAGGAAAATCTGCCTCTCCATTCACCTGTTGATGGACATTTGGGTTATTTCCGGTCTAGGACTGTTACGAAAATGCTGCTATGAGATTGTATTCAAATCTTTTTGTTTTAATACGCCTTTTTATTTTGAGATATTTTTAGATTCACGTGTGGTTTGAAGACATAACATGGAGAGATTCCGTGTGCACTTTATTCAGTTTTCTCCAGTGGTAACATCTTACAGAATTATAGTACAGTATCATGACCAGGAATTGATGTTGATATCATCTACTGATGTTCTTTAGATTTCCCAGTTTTACATGTACTCGTGTGTGTGTGTGTATTTAGTTCTAGGCAATTTTATTTCATGTGTAGCTTTGTATATTCACCACCCCTGTCAGAACAGTTTTGTCACCACAAAGATCTCCTGCATTGCCCTTTAATAACTGCATACATCTCCTCCATCCCCAACCCCTGGAAATGAGTAATATATTCTCCATCTCTATAATCTTGTTACTTCAAGAATGCTATATAAATGGAATCTCATAATATGCAACTTTTAAGATTGACATTTTTCACTCAGCATCCTTCCCTTGAGGGTTATCTAAGTTATATATTTATCAATGGGTTTTCCTTCCCATTGAAGGTTGTTTCTATAGTTTTTGGCTCTTACTAACAAAGCTGCTATGAACATTAGTGTACGTGTTTTTGTGTAAAGATAAGTTTTCATTGCTCTGGCATAAATGCCCAAGAACACAATTGCTGAGTCATATGGTGATAGTATGTTTAGTTTTGTATAAAACTGCTGAGCTGTTTTCCAGAATAACAGTACCATTTTACATTTCCAGCGTCATTGCTCCGGTGAGCCAGCTTCTCAGCATCATCAGCATTTGATGTTGTCCCTGTTTTTTATCTGAGCTATTCTTACAGGTGTGCAGTGATCTCTCACTGTAGTTTTAATTTGTTTCTTTAATGGTTAATGGTGTTGAACATCTTTTCATGTACTCATTTGCCATCTATATATCTGTCTTGGTAAAATATCTCTTCCATATCTTTTGTCCATTTTCTGTTTGAATTGTCTTTCTTTACTGTTATGAGAATTCTTTTTTAAAATTTTTAATAATTTTTAATTTTGTGGGTACATAGTAGGTGTATATATTTATGGGGTACATGAGATGTTTTGATACAGGCAGGCAATGTGTAATAATCACATCATGGAGAATGGGCTATCTGTCCTCTCAAGCATTTATCCTTTATGTTAGAAGCAATCCAATTATATTTTTAGTTATTTTTAAATGTACTATTAAGTTAGTATTGACTATAGTCACCCTGTTGTGCTATCAAATAGTAGGTCTTATTCATTGTTTCTTTTTGTACCCATTAACTATCCTCACCTGCTTCTTACCCTGACCCCCACCCCACCCCTTACCAACTAACCTTCCCAGCCTCTGATAACCATCCTTTTACTCTATGAGTTCAATTAGTTTGATTCGATTGCCAGGCGTGGTGGCTCACGCCTGTAATCCCAGCACTTGGGAGACCGAGGCGGGTGGATCATGAGGTCAGGAGATCACGACCATCCTGACTAACACAGTGAAATCCCGTCTCTACTAAATATACAAAAAAAAAAAAAAAAAAAAAAAGCTGGGCATGGTGGCGGGCGCCTGTAGTCCCAGCTACTTGGGAGGCTGAGGCAGGAGAATCGCTTGAACCCGGGAGGCGGAGGTTGCAGTGAGCTGAGATCGCACCACTGCACTCCAGTCTGGGTGACAGAGCAAGACTCGATCTCAAAAAAAAAATTTTTTTTTTTTAATTTGAACCCACAGATAACTGAGAACATGTGATGTTTGTCTTTCTGTGTCTGGCTTATTTCACTTAACATAATGATCTCCTTTTCCAAGCATGTTGTTGCAAATGACAGGATCTCATTCTTTTTATGGCAGAATAGTATTCCATTTTGTATATGTACCACATTTCCTTTATCCATTCACCTGTTGATGGACACTTATGTTGCTTCCAAATCTTAGCTATTGTGAACAGTGCAGCAATAAACATGGGAGTGCAGATATATCTTTGATTTACTGCTTTCCTTTCTTTTGGGTATATACCCAGCGGTGGGATTGCTGGATCATGTGCTAGCTTTATTTTTAGTTTTTTAAGCAACCTCCAAACTGTAATCCATGTGGTTGTACTCATTTGCATCCCCACCAACAGTGTAGGAGGGTTCCCTTTCCTCCACATTCTTGCCAGCATTTATTGTTGCCTGTCTTTTGGATATAAGCCATTTTATCTTTCATTGGCATCTTTATTAAAAGCCACTGGGTGTATTTTGTGGGTCTATTTCTGGGTTCTAGGTTCTCTTCTGTGGATCTCTCTGGATGGATCTAGGAATAGATCTAGAGTCTGTTCCCTAAAACACTACCATAGTGTCTTGTAACAAACCTGCATGTTCTGCACATGTATCCCAGATCTTAAAGTATAATAATAATAATAAAGGAGTTTGGCACTTCTAAAATGAAGTTTAACATCTGCTGACCCAAAGATACAGAATCTCCAACTTCTAGATCTTTGTCCAAAAGGAAATATGTGTCCACAAAAAGGATTACACATTCAAATAACAGTAAAGAAATTGAATTCATAATCAAAAAGTTCTCCAAAGAAAAATATTCAGGTCCAGATAGTTTCACTGGAGAACTCTACCAAACATTTAAAAAATGAACACTAATTTTGAAACCACCTTTACAAATTATAACTGAGGAAATTATGACAGTGAAAGAAATCAGACCTAACCAACTCCATTTTGCTTCTAACATTTAAGCTGTCATTGTTCATTCCCGGGTGTAGGCCAAACTAACTTTGGGAAGGATTCAGTTCACGGTTTGACTCTGAAACAAAACTGGTAACAGCTTTTTCCTGAAAAGAGCCCCTTCTTACCTGGAGACCAGTCTGCCTTTGCAGGACTAAAAAATTAGCTACACGTGCAGTACGTGCAGGTTTGTTACATAGGTATACACGTGCCATGGTGGTTTGCTGCACCCACCAATCCATCATCCACATTAGGTATTTCTTCTAATGCTATCCCTCCCCTAACCCCCACTCCCTAACAGGCCTTGGTGTGTGATGTTCCCATCCCTGAGTCCATGTGTTCTCATTGTTCAACTCCCAATTATGAGTGAGAACATGTGGTGTTTGCCAAGCTCTTTTTCAAAGTGGTTGTACCATATTATACTCCAAAGAACACTTTAAGCAAGTTTCAGTTGCTCCTCACCCTTCTTTGGTTTTGTCTGATTAATTCTAGCTATTCCAATAGGTCTGAAATAGTATCTAATTGCGATTTTTATTTTTATTTCCTTCATTAATGAAGGTGGACACCCTTTTATGTACTTATTTACAATTCTCATACTTTTTTTGGTGAATATCTGTTCAGTCTTTGCCCAATTATTTTGCTTGTTTGCATGTTTATTTTTAATCAATAGTTTGTCTTTTCCTTGAGTTGTAAGATCTCATTATATATTTTGGATACACGATTTGTCAGATATATGTATTTCAAATGTATGCTCCAAATTTCTGGCTTTCCTTTGCATTTTCTTGATATCCTTTGAAAAGTAAAAGTTTTAATTTTGATCAATTGCTGTGTGTTGTTTTTCCTTCTATGTTTGTGCTTTCATGCTCTCATTAATAAATTTTTAATTATAATACATATAAATTATATTTATTTTAAATTAATAAATGAACCTATTCCATGGTTGTAAAATTTTTCTCCTATGTTTTATTCTAGAAGTTTTAAGGTTTATGCTTAGATTTATGTTTTAGGCTATGATTCATTCTTTGTATGGTGCGAGGTTGAGAAATAAATTATTTGTATGGTGTGAGGTTGAGGTTTATTATTTTTCATAAAGATGCCCAGTTGATTTAGCATAATTTTTTGAGACCACTGTCCATTTCTCTTTGAATTACCTTGGCCCATTTGACAAATATCAATTAACCACATATGTATGGATCTATTTCTGGACTCTATTCTGGTCCACTGATATATTCATCTATCCTTTTACTGGTGCTACCCTGATTTGATTATTGTAGCTTTATAATAATAATATTATTACTATTTTGAGATGGAATCTTGCTCTGTCACCCAGGCTGGAGTGCAATGGTGCAATCTCAGCCCACTGCAACCTCTGTCTCCCAGGTTCAAGCAATTCTCCTGCCTCAGCCTCCCGAGTAGCTGGGATTACAGGCACCCACCACCATGCCTGGCTAATTTTGTGTGTGTGTGTGTGTGTGTGTGTGTTTAGTAGAGATGGGGTTTTACCATGTTAGCCAGGATGGTCTTGATCTCCTGACTTTGTGATCCACCCACCTTGGCCTTGCAGCTTTGTAATATGCTTTAAATCAGTTAACATGAGTCCCCTCAATTTTTCATTCTTTTTAAAAATGGTTCTGATTATTGTAGTTATTTTTATTTCTTTATACAATGTTTGCTTTCCACAGTAGTGTGGGACCGTAATAATGGCCATGCAAGCTGAAATGCAAAATGATTGTAAAAATCAATGAAAATGCTACTATTGTTCCATAACCTATAAAACATTTAATATTTAAAAATCTCTGACTGCTTAAAGTTATGATTGTATAGGAAATTGAAAAAATAGTACAACTAATAGTAATTTAACATACTATAGTTTCAAACATTAGAAACATTCAAAATTAAAGTATTTTATATCCTGGGAAAAAAGGATCAGGAGTAGTTTGAACAGTGCTTGCCTTCTTGTCGTATAACCTACCATACAGAGTGAGCGTCTTCTCAATATCTGGTCAAATCGTCATATTCTTTTCTGAGTCTGAAGCACCTTCCAATGTTTTCTCCTTTGTGCCTTCAATATCATGATGTATCTTTGATAATTCCTTTAAGGGGAAGTTTTTTTGGCAAGCATGACTTCTGGGGCATCTCCATCCTTTTCATCACACACACTTTTCCTCATGTGTGATGATAGCTGCGCCTCACTGAGTTCCTTTGGTTATATATCTATAGTTTCTCAAACGATGCCAGTATTAATATCCCCATGGTCAGATATTTCTTTTGTAACTCTATTTACATTTTATTTCTGTTTTATTTTGTGTTATCATTTGTTGTTTCTTTGCTGCTTTTTCATCTTTGTTGTCTAATTCTCTCTTTCAGTGACTCATTTTCATAAAACATCATATGGGTTTATCAGCGGGAGACAAAGAGGCATCCAAAGTCCATGCTTTGCTGTCTGTGATGAACTGAATAACAGAAACACAGTAAGCAATCACTAATGGATGTTGAAAGGAGTGATGCAGTTAGTTACTGATCATTATACACATCTCTTTTTTTACATAGTGATTTTTGGACTGAAGGGTTGGTGGCAAATTTTGTACCTTATGGAATTCCTTACTGTTAATCTACCATGAGAACGGAAATTTGAATCATGTTGAGGGACTAGTGTTTTTATTTAAAATGTTGTAACTGAACCCCATGCACATCAAAAGTGTGCTGAGGATTGCCTCTCTTTCTCTCTTTCTGTCTCTCTCGCTCGCTCTCGCTCTCGCCCTTGCCCTGTGTATGTATGTGTGTGTGTATTTATAATGGAATGTCAAGAGGTGTGATAATTTTTATGAAGTAAAATGAAGGTGGAACAGGCATGTGAACAGGAAGTGCTCCTTTATATAAAGTCATCATGGAAGACATCCTGCTGAGCTGACCTCTAAGTAAATAAATAAATAAATAAAGCACTGCTAAGATTGAAGGAGGTAGGGAATATTATGTGGAAGGAATAGCAAATGCAAATCCTCCAAAACAGGAATGAGCTTGTAGTATAAAGCAGAACATAGACAGTGTAGCTAGAGTGAGCCAGAGGTAGAGAATTAGAAGATGAGCTTGAAGAAGCATGGAGAGGACAGATCACAGAAGCCCTTGTAGATTGTGGTAAAGAGTTTGGATTTTATACTTTGTGTGATGAGAAGCCACCAGAAGGTTTTAATCAGAGGAGTGATGTGATGCCATTTGCATTTTTAGAGGATCATTCTGGAAACTGAACTAATAGTTGACTATGGAATAGCTGTAGTAGAAAGAAGAAAACCAGTTGGGAGGTTTTTGCAGCAGTTTAGGTGAGGAATAATGATGGTTTGGACCAGGGTTTTAGCAATGGAGTTTAAGAAGAGGTCAGCTTCAGGATATATCCTGAAGACCAAACTGAGCAAACTGACTGATAGATTGGGTATGGGCTGTGAGGGAAAGAAAAGAATTAAAGATCATTCCTAAGATTTTGGCTAGGGCAAGTAAGGGTATAATGGTATCATATATAAAGATGGAGAAGATGGGAAGCAACAGCTGGGAAGTGAAAATTAAAAGTTTTCCTTTAGATATGATAGGTTGAAAGGAATATTATCACCTATTCTAAAGCTCAGGGAAGAGATGGTGGCTAGTGATACAAATTTAGGAGTCATTGATATATAGATGCTATTTGAAACCTCAAACTGGTTGACAATCATAGAGGAAGTTACTAGATATAGAACAGTAAGAGGTTAAGGACTATACCTGGTAGTGCCCCAAACTGTAGACGTGAGATAGACAGGGAAAGTTTGGCAAAAGAGAAAGAGCAGCCAGAGAGGTGGTGGAAAAGCCAAGAAAGCACAGTGCCCAGAAACTAAATTTTAGTAGCATGTGAAGAAGGAGGAACCACTCAGATTTGGTCAAAATGCTCCTAAGAGGTCAAGTAGTGTGGACTAATTAACCGTTGAAACTGGAATATTAAGATCAATCTGGACCTAGACAGGGTTATTTTAGTGGAGTAACAGGGCCTAATGCCCAGCTGGAATGTTTGGAGGCAGACAGGGAGGTGGGAATGGAAAGGGAAAATAGTGACTGCACCCTACATTGTTTCTTTGTTGACTTCTGTCTTGATGACCTGTCTAGTACTGACAGTGGAGTATTAGAGTACCCCACTATTATTATGTTGCCATCTATCTCATTTCTTAGGTCTAGTAGTAATTGTTTTATAAATTTGGGAGCTCCAGTGTTAGCATATATATATTTAAGATTGTGATATTTTCCTGTTGGACTCATCCCTTTATCATTGTATAATGTCCCTCTTTGTCATTCTTAACTGCTGTTGCTTTAAAGTTTGTTTTTTCTGATATAGAAATAGCTACTCTGCTTGCTTTTGGTTTTTATTTGAATGGAATATCTTTTTCCACCCCTTTACCTTAAGTTTATGTGAATTCTTATGTGTTAGGTGAGTCTCCTGAAGACAGCAGAAACTTGGTTGGTGAATTCTTATCCATTTGCCATTCTGTGTTTGTATTCAGATGTGAGGTACTATTCTATTTATTGTGCTATTTGTTGCCTGAATACCTTGATTATTTTTTAGTGTGTTATTGTTATATAGGTCCTGTGAGATTTATGCTTTAAGGAGGTTCTATTTTAGTGTGTTTTGAGGATTTGTTTCAAGATTTAGAGCTCCTTTTAGCAGTTCTTGTAGTGCCAGATTGGCAGTGTTGAATTCTCTCAGCATTTGTTATGTCTAGAAAAGACTATATCTTTCCTAGTTTCTCTGGATAAAAAATTCTTGGTTGATAATTGTTTTGTTTAAGGAGGCTAAAATAGGACCCCAATTCCTCTAGCTTGTAGGGTTGCTGCTAAGAAATCTGTTAATCGGATAGGCTTTCCTTTATAGGTTACCTGATGCTTTTGCCTCACATATTTTAGATTCTTTCCTTCATCTTGACTTTAGATAACCTGATGACTATGTGCCTAGACGATGATCTTTTTGTGATGAATTTCCCAGATCTTCTTTGAGCTATTCGTATTTGGATATCTAGATCTCTTGCAAGGCCAGGGGAGATTTCCTTGATTATTCTCTCAAATGTCTTTTCCAGACATTTAGATTTCTCTTCTTCCTCAGGAACACCAGTTAGTCTCAGGTTTGGATGCCTAACAGTCCCAAACTTCTTGGAGACTTTGTTCATTTTTAAAGTTGTTTTTCTTGTCTTTGTCAGATTGGGTTCATTCAAAAGCTTTGTCTTTGAACTCTGAAGTTCTTTTTTTGGATCATTTTATTCTATTGCTGAGACTTTGCAATGCATTTTGCATTTCTCTAAGTGTATCCTTGATTTCCAGAAGTTCTGATTGTTTTTTATTTATGCTATGTCACTGAAGATTTTTCCTCTCATATTGCATGTCATGTTTTTGATTTCTTTAAGTTGGAGTTCACCTTTCTCTAGTGCCTCCTTCATTAGCTTAATAATCGACCTTCTGAATTCTTTTTCTGGCAATTCAGAGATTTTGTCTTGGTTTGGATCCATTACTGGTGAGCTGGTGTGGTCTTCTGGGGGTATTAAAGAAACTTGTTTTGTTATAATTCCAGAATTATTTTTCTGGTTCCTTCTCATTTGGATAGACTATGTCTGAGGGAAGATCTGGAACTCAAGTGCTGCTGTTCAGATTCTTTTGCCCCATGGGATGTTCCCTTGATGTGGTGTTCTCCCACTTCCCCTAGGGATGGGGCTGCCTGAGAGGCAAACTGCAGTGATTGTTTTTGCCTTTTGGGTCTAGTCACCCAGCGGAGCCTACCAGGCTCTGAACTGGTACTGGGGAGTGTCTGCAAAGTGAAATAGAGTCTGTGTGGGACCTTGCTTGTATTTTTCTTTAGTGTGCTGGTTTTGTGTTGACTGGCCTCTAGCCAGGAAGTGGCATTTTCCAGAGTGTATCAGCTGCAGCTGTATAGGTAGGATCAGGCAGTGGGTGGGGCTGTAGAGCTCCCAAGAGATTATGTCCTTTGTCTTCAGCAGCTGGGGCAGGTAGAGAAAGACTACTAGGTGGGGATAAGGATAGGCCTGTCTGATCTCAGAGTCTCCTTGGGTGGGCCTTGGTGCAGCTGCTGTGGGGGATGGGGGTGTGGTTCTCAGCCCAATGGAGGTACGTTCACAGGGGGATTATGGCTGCCTCTGCTGAGTCACACAGGTCACCAGGGAAGTGGGGGAAAGACGGCGGTCGCAGGCCTCACCCAGCTCCCACATAGCCTGCAGTCCACTTAGGAGCATTCTGACCAAAGTCGAGAGTTTACCCATTCTCAAAACACTACAGAAATTTGATTTCTAGGCACTACATTTTCTTGCTTTCCCACCACCTCACTGGCTGCTTTATCATAATCTCTTTTACTAAATTTTTCCTATTTTACCTCTACAATTTGGGATCCCACCTAGTATAGTCCTTAACTTCCTCCTGTTTTCTATCTAGTAATTACTTATATGATCTCAACCAGCTTGGATTTTAAATAGACAGAAGCAAAATTTCAATTTTGGTTACCAGTCAGTGTACATTAGCTGTGGTAATTGCAATAAAGCACAGTTGCTACCTCTTCAGTCCACAAATCACTATGCAAATAACAAATATGGAACTTGATCAGTGACCAATCATGTTACTCCTTTCACTGCATGTCTGTTATTCAGCTCATGCACAGATGGTAAAGCATATAGTTATGTTTCTTGTCTCTCAGTGATATAACTGGATAATAGAGCTTTTAAGATACCACTCTATTGTTTTAATACTCCAGATCACCCTGATTCTCTTGGGGACTTAAATGAAAATGTGAACATTTGCTTTCCACCATTAAACATAGCTTCATTAATCCAACCAATGGATCATAGAATTATTTCAACTTCTAAGTCTTAGATGGACTTTCAGACAGAGTATTGAACCGGAGATCATACAATTATCTGAGTTTTGTAAAAGCACATTGCCTTTGGAGTCTTCCTTGCAGCTCTGCCTAGGGCCCAACTCATCAGATTTTAGACTCATAAAATCTCCACAATCACATGAGCCAATTCCTTAAATCTCTTTCTCTTTGTGTGTATGTGTGTACATATAAATATAAATATAGATATAAAAATAAATACATATTTCTATGTATATATATCCTAATTCTGTTTCTCTGGATAACCCTAATATATACTATGTGTATGTATTATGTATATGCATTTCATCTCTGTGTGTGTGTGTGTGTGTGTGTGTGTGTATATATATATGTATTTTTTATTTTTTTTTAAATTTTTGAGACAGAGTCTCACTTTGTTGCCCAATCTTGGCTTACTGCAGCCTCGACCTCCCAGGCTTAGGTGATTCTGCCCACCTCAGCCTCCTGAGTAGCTGGGACTACAGGCATTACAGGCATGTACCACCATTCCCGGCTAATTTTTTGTATTTTTAGTAGAGACAGGGTTTTGACATGTTGGCCAGGCTGGTCTCAAACTCCTAGACTCACACAATCTGCCCTCCTTAGCCTCCCAAAGTATGTATGTGTATTTTTAAATGAAAGCGTCTTGGAGAAAAAGACTTTATATTAATACTGTTGGTTTTTGTTGTTCTTGTTGTTGTTGTTGTTTAAAACAGAGTCTCACTCTGTTTCCCAGGCTGGAGTGTAGTAGCACAATCTCGGCTCACTCCAACCTCCACCTCCTAGGTTCAAGTGATTATCTCGCCTCAGCCTCCTCAGTAGCTGGGATTACAGGTGTGCACCACCACACTTGGCTAATTTTTGTATTCTTTGTAGAGATGGGGCTTCACCATGGTGGCCAGGCTGGTCTCAAACTCCTGGGCTCAGGTGATCTGCCCATCTTGGCCTCCCAAAGTTCTGGGATTATAGGCATGAGCCACGACTTCTGGCCTACTACTGCTCGTTCTTATGTGCCCCAGACCTAGAATAGTGCTGGGCATACTAAACAAATATTTGTTAAAAAAAAATAATAAATTTTATCAATTAGAATAACAAAGATAGTTTTAAGTCCTTTCACATCAAGTAGCTCATCTGATTTTCTCAAGGAGGCAAGAAGGCCTATAAATAGGAATTGCCACTATTTTATAGGGAAGAAATGCGGACTCAGAACACTGGCATGAAGTTTTGGTGTTAGAGCCAGATTTCTTGCCTTTCAGCCTGCTTTTTGTCCATCTTATCCTGAGGTTCTGCTAGCACTCCTGGAAAACAAAAGGGTAATAGAAATGTCAGTTTTTTCTGTTTTTGTTTGGTTTGGTTTTGAGAAAACCTTATTTAATTTTTCTTTCTTTTGGAGTGAACTGAATTTGCTGGGGGAAGTGTGTGCTGGAGGCCAGCAACATCCTGGCAGGTATGAGTGGGTGGGCCTCTGAGGGCCTTGCTGAGGACACCTTGTTTACATAGAGGAAACAGGGCTGCAGAAAGGCATTTCCTCTTACACTTAAAATCCAATTGTACTGAAAATCTGGACCTACCCGGAAGGTATTTCAAGCAGTCTTTACCAAAGCCATCCTTTAGAATGCTTTAGAATTTGATTTGAAAGTGGATTTTTCTGTTACGGGAGTCAGGGTTTATTGTGTGGTAGGAGGAGAATTTACTTTGGATATTCTTTTAATTCCTTCCATGTGCCCCAAATGTTTTTCTAATTGTTCCTCAGCTGAGAAGATAGCTTCACGAAGGAATAGAGGGGAAGGGTACCAATGTTTGTTGAAGCAGGTGCCAGTCAGCCACACTGAGTGAAAACCAAACTGAGTCTAGGAACGCGAGTTTGGTTTCAAGCTTCTTGTGCCATTTCCTGCGTGTTTGCCTGCTAAAGGGCAGTGAGTGTTCAAAGCTATCCCTCTCAGCTGAAAACTCATCTGACAGTAATGAAGCATGTCAGTTCAGAAAGGCATTAGGAACTGGAGACATAGCCAACTGCTTGTATTCAACATTGATTAATGAATTGGTTCTAATCTCAGAGGATAATTTTCACTTATATTTTTTAACTCAAAAAATTGATTTAAAAGTCCAATATGAGTTTAATTCTATTTTTTCCCCACTGTGTCTGGAGACAAGTTTTTTTTCTTGCATTTTTTCCCTCAATTTACTTAAGCATAGATTTTATGTCATTCTCTCATCACGTACCAAAAAACTCAGCAGTTGTGCTAACATAATAAATGTTGAAGTAAGAAAGACAGGGAGACAAATGGGGGAAAAAAGAGAATACAAAAAGTATGGCTGACATTATGTAAAAAGAAAAATACAAATGGCTTTCTAGTAACCAAATAAGATGTACACATGAACTTCAGAAATATCCTATTGATTCGTAGAGACTTTCTTTTTATTTTACAATAATTAAAAGCAGTAATTAACAATTTATTGAGTACTTACTTTATGCCAGGCTCTGTTATCAGGACTAATCATGCAATAACTCACAGAATCCATACAGCAACCTTATGAAGGAGGTCTGAGGGGAGTCGCCATTTTACATGTGAATTACAGTGTGAGGCAAGGGAGCTGAAGTAGTTTGCCAAAGGTCACACACCTAGTAAGTAGGGGAACAGATTCAAACAAGAATGAGACAGACATTTTCTGTTATTTTTCACATGCAAAAATGTCTCTATTCTACCCTGCCATTTGATTAATAATTCTGGGCTAAGAAATAATTTCTCTTAGAATTTGAAGGCTTGTTCTTATAACTTTTAACTTCTAGGATTTCTTTGAGAAATCTAAGCCATTTTCATTTCTCATTCTTTGTATATGGCTAGTTTTTGTTCTTGGGTTTAGTATCTTTTCGTTATCTCTGATTTTGAAATTTTATGGTAATGAGCATTAATAATTAATACGGGTTTTAAAAAAATGTGCCGGAGAGTTGATGGGCCATTTTATCTGATACATGGTCTTCATTTTTGGGAAGGTTTATTTTCTTCTTCTTTTGGTCCCATCATTCTCTCTCCGTTTTCTCTTTGGAGCATTCATTTATTCATTCAACAAATAGTTATCATGCCCCTCCCCTAGCAAGGCGTTGTAATTCTGTGCTAGAGGTAATAGCAGTGAACAAAACATTGTCCTCATGGAGCCAATTTGATATTGAGCCTTCTTGATTGAGCCTTTAATTAGCTTATTTTTCCTGTAGTCCATCCTTTCAACTACTTTATATTATTTTCTGAAATATTTCCTTGGCTTTCTCTTCCATTTCTGTAACTGATTTATTTTTAACTTCAGTTCTTTCATTTTTAATTTCCAATTACTCTTTCTTGTTCTCTGATTGCTTCTTATCTCTCTCTGAGAAAATTAATAGTTGCTTTTGTTTTTTTTTTTTTTTTAATATTCTCGTTCCCTTCATAGTCTCTATTAACTCCAGATTCCTCTGTGGTTGTTTATTTGAGTCTCTTTCATGTTGGTGGCTTTCCCTAAATGTCTGATGATTCTGGTCTCTGAGCTCATACTTAAGAGTTAAGCACTAAAATACTGATTAAATTTGCCGCCTGCGTGTGTGAATTTATACTCTGGTAAATTGCTCTAAAGGGCAATTATGTGGCCAGGAGGTAAAAGGAGGAGAAAGTAGAATTGAGACTGGATGTAATTGTTAGGATCAGAGTGTAGCATGCCTTGCCTACCAAGGTAAGCAGTTTAACCTTTACTTTATAAACACTGAGGAGCTGGATGATGGCTGTACTTGAGGTGAGTTATTAGGAGTCTCTCCCTGTAGTCCTGGGATGCAAATTTTCTATCTTTGTTTCATTCTCTCATAATTTTTTTTCTGATTATGTTATATTTTACTTGTAGTGACTAAATATTGTTTATTCCTTCCACTTGCCGTATGCATTCCCAGTATAATTTAGTTCTTGCAATTTGAATAGAGGCATGAAGTAGTAACTCTAGTCAGATATTCTGTTGGTGTCTAGGGAATCACTGAATTCTAATAGATTGAAATTGCTTGTAGCCTCATTGGCTCTAACATGAGTCAGTCAATAATGTGTATTTTCAAAGCATATGTTTTAGTAACTACTCTTTTGGTAAAGTAACATTGTGAGTCTTCAATCTCCATACAACAAAATAACCTTTATTTGTTCTAAATAATTCCAAGTAAATACATGGCAGTGTTCAGTTCAACAGATTATACTAAAAACATCAAAACACAATTTGTTTTCCTAAAAAAATGGCTAAAATTAATATGGTCTATAATCTGTGAAAATTATTGTGTGTAAATGAAGAGGGACTATGTTCGTATTCAATGAATGCATATACTTATCGTTAAGCTCTAGGGTGTTTATTGTGTTCTCCCAGAGCCCTTTGCACTCCTAAGCTCTTGGAGATTTGCCTATGGTAATACTGCCCCTAAGATAAGCAATGGGGTAATTGGCTTCAAAGTAAGGAAATGGCACACAACAGAACAAGAGATACCATAGTTCTCTCACTCACTTCCTTGATTTATTCAGCAAATATGTATTGTGCATATATTATGAACCAGACACCACTGATAAAAGGCAAAATTCACATCTTGGTAGATCTCTGCAGTGCCTCATGTAGTGCCAGACATCATACAGGCACCAAAAAAAAGGTCCATATGAAGAAAATGATAATTCATCTATGCCTGTAAAGAAGTCCTGGGAGGACTTTTTAGCACTCTGATGGTTAAGCAGAGTGGAATTCTTAGCACAGAAATTACAGAAAGGAATCTTAAAAGTAATACAAATTATGGAGTGACTTTTGACAAGAAGGTAGGAATCTAGCTAAGTGACAGTGAGATGTTGCAAGAATCTTCTATCTCTTGTGTTTTCATGAAAGATACACTTACCTGCATTTTTATGACATTGCTATTGGAGAGGAATGTTTTGATGTGAAGCACTACATGCTTATAGACTCCCGTGATTGGAGAATTCAAAGCTTTTAGGACAGAAGAAAAATGAGAAATTCTTTTGAGTGGTATAAAAGGAAACACACTAAGTTCATTTTGTCCATAGGTGAAAAAGTGCAAAAAACCAGGTCTCGAGCAGTTTTCACCTATACAACACTGGAGCTCACTGTTGGTGGTATGGAAGCAAGAGGTAACCTTCTATAATTTTGAAGAGGTCAGGAGAATGCATTTATAAAGATAATTTAGGCAATGCAGCTTATCAATAGTGGCCACAGATTTAATATCAAGTGTCCATGGAGACTGAAGCTGTTGAGAAATACGGTAATGGAGGGTTATGGAGACCTTGATCAGGAGCCCAGCCACAAAGAGAAGGAGCATTACTATGGTTATGACAAGCCCTGAGGGGGAGGCATATCAAACAGCAGGTCAGTGCAAAATTCTGGACCAACTGGGAAGGTCAGAGTCAGTGGGTAGAGATCCAAGAAGGACAAGAACATAGGAAACAGCTAGGCAGAATCAGAATGTACTAAAGACATGACTAAGCAAGTAAGAAACCAAGTGCCTCTCAGAGTTGGAAAGACAGACTTGCAGATTAGGATAATGTACATCATTGTTGATCCTTCTGGTTAAGTTTCAAGCAGCCGTCAGGGCTCAGTGTTACATCCCAGATTGAGGGAGAATGTGGCTGCTGGTGGTCATTGTAGCAGACAGCTGTATCCTCTGAGGAGTCCTCAATTGTAACATGTGTTTTGATTTTATTAATGCAAGGCATTTGAATTCCCCAAAGCAATTCACACCTATTAACTTGTTGATTCTCATGATCTTTCACATAGATTAATATAGATGCATAATCACAATTTTTCAGTATCAGGAAAAGAATTCCACACAAAACCATCAAACTAGGTCAGCTTGATTTCTATTGCATACTAAATACCACAGATTGCACACTGCTAATAAAATGAGGGGAGGGTCCCAGATAAATTCGGTGGTTTATCTCCCCAAAGTATTAGGTAGGCACAAAAGTAATTGCAGTTTTTGCCATTACTTTTGCTTCATCCTAATACAAAATGAAATTGTGTCAGATGCTTATTGTATTTATTTTCTTTGGTTCCATGCTGAGGCATAGACTTTTTACCAAAATGTTATTCCTCTTTTTCATTATTTAGAGGTGTCTCTGGGAAGTCACTACTCAGCAAGTGATTAAATTTCTCAGTTCCTGTTGAATCTAGGTGGGGCCATGTGATACTTCTCACCAATGACTTGTGAGTGGAAATGGTGTCATTTCTGGGTTGACACAGTTAAGAAGTGGGTGTGCCTTATTCCCGCTCCCTCCTTCTGTCTGCTGGATGCAGAGGACTCCTCCCAAAGCCTATGGGATGATACAGCCAGAAAATGAGAGGAGTTTGGGTTCTTGAATGACCACTTAGAGAAAAACTGTCTTCCACTAGGAAGACTCACATTAGAAAATGAGAAACAGATTTCTTGTATTAGGTCACTTGGAGTTTACATTACCCAGCTAGCATCACTGTACTTCCTTCTATAAATAGAAATATTAAAAGGTCATCAAATTTAGCAAATAAAAATACAGTATACCCAGTTAAGTTTGAATTTCAGATGAATAGCAAATAATTTTTAACATATATGTTAACATTTAGTATAAGAATACATTTTAGTATAAAGCTGTTCCAAATATTGCATACATTATTACACTAAAACTTATTTACTGTGTATCTGAAATCCAAATATAACTGGTAAAATTTGGTTATTTTGTCTTATAACCTAAGAATTATAGTAAGCAAATTTAAAATTTGGTGACATAATTGTGTTTAGGTAATTAATTTGCTGTATGAAGCATTTTTTGGGGGCAGAGATTTGTTTCTGACCAAATGTTTTCTTTAATCTTGCCCTGTATGGTAAGTTGCAGAGTTTAAGATTCCAAACCTTTTATTGTTGCAGACATTCTAAAGCCAAAATTTGCTGAGGAGCTGCTTGTAAACCTTTTTTGATGTGAGTAAGAAAGGAAAGTGATTCACAGAAGAAATTAAAAATGAGTTAAATGGTTTACATTAATGGATCATTTTCTTAACTAAGGCAAATAATGCTACCACCTCAATTTCACACTCTTTTGATGAAGATAAAGGAAAAAACCTCAATCTATTTTCAAAGAAAATTATGCAGAACCTAGGAACACCATCAGTGGATACCAGGACTGGTTCCTTTTCTGCCTAGCTATGAAGTAATGGAAAATAGAATATATGAACTTACATGCAGAAGTAATAAATCATAGATACAAAGAATTTCAAATAATTACCAATTAGAGAAAATAAAAGTTGATTGACATTACAGTATATTAATTAAAACCTCTTACCATAAACTAGGCTGTAGAAGAAATACCTTTCTAAAATAAAAGCATGAGATAATTAATGAACTAGACTTAAAAGAAAATCAGTGATTTTCTACAATCATTTAAATTTTTTCTTTTACAGAAAGAGAACTGAGGCTCAGAAAAGTTATAAATGTGTCCGGAGACCACACAGCTGATTAGTGTTACAGAGAATTCCTATATTGGAAGCTAACTGAGTTACTAACTTCTCTTTCACCATTAGGAAAACAATACCTATATTTAATTGCTTTGAAGGAAAAAAGTAGAACCTCCCAGTGATATGACACATCTTTCTGATAAGAGTAGCAAATCATAAAAAATTTTGAGGCATTTAAAAGTTGTATATACTGTTGAATATGCACTGTTACCCAACACCTGTTAGGCAGTCCTACTGCTCTCTATATAGTAATGTCTTACAGGTTAATATGCATTTTCCCCCCTTTCATTTGAAACAGGGAGGGATTTTCTCAGCAAGAACGAACCAAAACAACATTTGGGATGCTTTCATAATAAAGGCTGGATTTTTAATGTCAAGCTAATGCCAACCAGGAAACATCAATACATGGCAACTCTTATATTGGGGCTATACAGAGCATTTAAAAAACATTATCTACCTAACCCAAAAGGTCACAGTATATACCTATCACCTTGGGAACTGAGGCCTGGTCTGTTCAACAGTTACTGATCTCCTGCTGGGAGGCAGGCATTATGCCAAGCCCTGGCATAAACCCGGGCTTTTCTGACACCTTTCTTTCACTATACTAGATCTTTAACTCCTAACTCCAAATAAAAACAAGGTAAGATATTTTGGGTACATTAATAATCAAAAGCATGTATTTTGGATAAGTTCATATACAAAGAAGACAAATTTTGATGTGTAATTTTTATTTTTTAAGTTAATATTAATAAAATTAAAATGTTGAAGGTCTGCATCACACAGACTTGTTCAGAGAGTAAGGATGATATTTCCAATATTGCTTTCCAATTTAGGCCATCCTTTAGATGTGACAGAGTATTTAATCCTAGTTCCTGCCAATATTGTGTCTTTGCTGAGAAGAGCCAGGAAATAGTGCCAAGAGCTGCTGTAAGGTTTATATGTAAATCCTGAGGGAAGAGCCCAAAGTTAAGTAGTGTTCATGGTTGACAGATTAATGGTGTTGGTGACATGGAATCTCATTGTTACAGAAGGAAGCAGGCTATTATTGAAGCTGGGAGGAATGAAAGTAATCTAACATTTTCCTTGCCGCCAAAATGATACATGTGTAGCTTTTGCAGTTTCACATTGGATCATGGTATTCTGTTGATATTTTGGCTGAATTGTCTGATGGCAATATAATGAGTCTTTTTGGAATAATCCTTTTTAGAATGTCATTTGACGAAGTTGTGCAGACATGATATATTTTGTAGATTTAGCTACAGGTCTGGTAACTTGACTGTTTGCCTCACAGCCTGTAAATAATCTAAAAGAGGAAGTCACATGGCTTTTTTCCATTTAACAGTCTCCTTCCTTTCTATGGGTTTCCTCTCCTACAAGTTAAGGCCAACAAAGAAGTGTTGAAAAATCTGGTCAGGTAATTGTTTCATTACTTTTTCAAAAATACAACTTTTGTTGTCTTCTGATAAGTGAAGAAGCACCCTTGTCTCTCAAAGAAGTGAAATTCTTTTTGTAATAAAATAGATGTAGTTGTAGATGAGTAGATATAAATCTCTATGTAAACATAACAGTACATTATAAACATTCTGGGTTTGTCTCCGTCTAAAATATTATCAATGCCATTCTTAGTCTACTTATCATCTCAGTGCAGAAGTTCTTCCTGGTATCTTTTTTATACCAGCAGTGGCAAACTACCTACATACTAATGTTTTCCAATTCTAAATGCTTGGAGCAGACCATTCTCCTGAACTCTAGATCCACATTCTTCACTGCCCACTGGATACTTTGACAGGCATCTCAAAGTTAACATCTCCCCAGTTGATAAGAATGTTTTTCTTACAAAGCCGACTCTGATTCCTGAAGTCCTCTAGGCTTCTCTGTATTTCTCTTTAAATAGGAGTATAGTAGAGTGATCAGCAGAGCACAGGCTGTGCAACCAGACAGCCTGGGTTCAAATCCTGACTTCTTTTGTCATTTTCTAGTTGGTGAACTTGGACAAATTACTCACCCTTTCTGTGCCTCAGGTTCCTAACCTTTTTTAAAATTTTATTTTTAATTGTCAAATAATAATTGTTTATTTTTATGGGGTACAAAGTGATGTTTACATATATGTTTACAATGTGGAATGATTAAATCAGACTGATTAACAAATTTATTACCTCACATATTTTTTGTGGTGAAAACATTTAAAATCTCTTTTAGCAATTTTGAACTATACAATGCATTTTATTAATTATAGTCACCATTTTGTGCATTAGATCACTGAAGCTGATTTCTCCTAACCGAAACTTTGTACCCTTTGATCAACATCTCCCCTTTTCCCCATTACCCCCTTCCCCCAGCCTCTGGTAACTACCATTCTATTCTCTACTTCTGTGAGTTCAACTTTTTAAAATTCTACGTATGAGTGAGATATACAGTATCTGTCTCTGCATGCCTGGCTTATTTCACTTAACATAATGTCCTCCAGGTTCAGCCATGTTGTTGCAAATGACAGGATTTCCCCTCTTTATGAGGCTGAATACTATTCCATTGTGCATATAAGCTACATTTCCTTATCTGTGCATCTGATGATGAACACCTAGGTTGCTTCCATAGCTTAGCTATTGTGAAGAATGGTGCAATGAACATGGAAGTACAGATATCTCTTCAGCATACTGATTTCAGTCCCTTTGGATATATATCCAGAAGGAGGATTGCTGGATCATATGGTAATTCTATTTTTAGTTTTCTGAGGAATGTCCATACTGTTTTCCATAATGGCTGTGTTAGTTTATCATCCCACCAACAGTGCACAAGAGTTCCCTTTTCTCCACACCCTTACTAACACTTGCTATCCTTTGTCTTTTTGATAATGGCCGTATTAACAGGTGTGAGGTAGTATTGCTTTAATTTGCATTACTCTGATGGTTAGTGATAGGCATTTTTTCGTATAACTGTTGGCTATTGTATGTCTTCTTTTGAGAATTGTCTATTTAGGTTCTTTGCCCATTATTTGATTAGGTTATTTGTTTTCTTGATATTGAGTTATGTGAGTTACTTATGTATTTTGGGTATCAGCCCCTTATTAGACATATGGTTTGCAAACATTTTCTCCCACTCCGTGGATTGTCTCTTCACTCTGTTAAGTGCTTCCTTTGCTGTACAGAAGCTTTTTAGTTTAATGCAATCCCATTTGTTTATTTTTGCTTTTGTTGCTATACTTTTGGGGTTATATCTAAGAAATATTTGCCAGACCAATGTCTCAAAAAATAATAAATAAAAATTAAAAGAAATAAAACGCAACGTGCCTGTCTCTTGATATGTAATGAGGATTGAGTGAACAAAGCTCCGAAATCAGTGCCTAGAACATGACAACAGTTCTGTTAATGTAAGCTATTATTACTCTTTCCCGTAAATGCATAATATAGGTATTCCTCAAATTAGAACCTAGTAATTCTACTTCTTCTCTCTTTGTAATCTGTTTATCACCTGGACAAGTCAACTTTACTCCCTAAAGATCTGTTTTCTCTGCCTTTTCTTTCCTAACACCAGTATTTTTGTTCAAGTCTTCATTTCTCACCCAGGATAACATATCTCCCTGCTGCCATCTGATTCTCCTTCACTACTTGCAATTTGTCTAATCATATCACTCCTTTGATTACAAAACTTTAGTAACATTCTATGGCTCACAAGAGGGTATCGAAATTTCTGCTGTTGTATACAAAGCACTTCATGATCTGGCTTCTTCTGCCAACTTTTCCAACTTCTTCTGGACTTTCTGCATCTGTGCCCCTCATCCTTACCTAGCTACTTGCAGTTCCCGAAATATAGCATGCTGTTCTCATGCTTTCATTTATTTCCAGCTGTATTGTCTCTTTTGCATATGGTTTACCTCTGCCTGCTTATCTGCTTGGTAAATTTCTTATCTGTTAAAACTCAGCTTCAAGGCTAACCTTTTTAGAGAAGATCTCTATGATCGCTTTAGGTAGAACTTGATGCTTTCCTCTTTGTGTTTCTGTTTTATTCGTGCTACTTGCCTTATCCCTACACTGTATGGTATATCTTCCAGAGAAATGACTCTCAAACTTCAGTGTGCTTCATACTCACAAGTGGAACTTGAAAAAAAAATCAAAGTTATACCTCAGAAATTCTGATACAATAGGTATGGATGGTGCCTAAGCTTCTATATAGTTATAAAATCCTAAGATATATCTGGTACATACTCACATTTTAGAACCATCGTTCTGTCTTAGTAATCTCTTTATCTTTACAACTTAACATAGTATATAATACATGCATTATGGGCACTTCACAAATGATTTTTGAAAACAGAATATGACATTCTTTTGCTGGTGAACTGTATACATAGTGATAGTATAACTGATCTACTTGGCACACAGTAGTTATCAGAAAGTGTGTAATGTTTGGATGTAAGAATAAATGAATGAAAAGAGCTTAGGGAACCAAGAGAAACCGACTATTAACATAGCCTCTTGAATCTCTCAAATACTGCAAATTCCATATATGTTATCTGAGTTTTAGGTAATTAGGATTTGAAGTCAATCATTGATGTCTCCAAAAGCATATTGGCAGACATGATATTGTGGTTTGGAATTTTTATACTAAGTGAGTAGACACAGTCTTGTAGATACAGTTGACAACCTCTTATAAAAATCAGATACTTTGACTTTAATTCTTTTGTAGACATGATGTCATTTTAATTCCACATGGTTGTAGTCTGGTATGACTGCCTAAAGTCAACATCAAATAGTTTTTCAAAAACTAATTTTCTCAAAGTTACGGGTACATACTCAACAGAAACTAAAAAATTCTGCACCATAAAGAAAGAAAGAAATTATATTAAATAAATTTGCTTTTTATTATTTTGAGACAAGGTCTGGGTCTGTCACCTAGGCTGGAGTACAGTGGCGTGATCTCAGCTCACTGCAACCTCTGCCTCCCCGCTCAAGCCATCCTCCCATCTCAGCCTCCTGAGTAGCTGGGACCATAGGCATGTACCACCATGCGTGGCTAATTGTTTTTTGGGTTTTTTTTTGTATTTTTTGTAGAGACAGGGTTTCACCATGCTGCCCAGGCTGGTCATGAACTTGTGAGGTCAAGTGATCCTCCTGCCTTAGCCTCCCAAAGTGCTGGGATTATAGGCATGAGCCATCGCACATGGCCCTAAATTTGCTTTTGAGTTTAACTATTTATCTAAAATTACAGATGCTATTTAAGTGAATTAAATGCCTTCTGGAAAATGTTGGGAATAGGCTTGAGATTCCTTGTTGTTATTTTTAAAATCTGGCTTCCTAACAATGGCATCCTTCTTAAAAAGTACTAGATTTACTATTTATTGCAATACATATCCTATAATTTAAAAAGCTATCACAGCCTTTTGTATTTCCATTTTTATATTTTCCATCTCAGCCAGGCTTTCTGGTTAATTTGTACCCAGATGATTGTATAATTTTTGCAAAGCTGCAATGCACAAAGGCCTATAGAAAAGTGCAATCCATCAAAAAATGTTTTGTGACTAAAATCTCGAGATTTGCAATAAATGAATTATATGTGATGATGAAAAATACCAGTGGAATGGGTTTACCATTTTAGGAATGTTTACAAAAAGAGCAAGATATTGTCACAGTCCATATTGTGTGGGCCTGTGTTTGTGGAATTGACTGCCAGGCTCAATATATAACATTTTGGTTGTATCCACTTAATACCAATTCTATTTATTTATTTAACTAACCAAGGGCTTTCTTTAGTGAGGTCTTGTATGATTTGTTCTAGGTATTATAGGTATAGTAGATGTAGACTTGGACTAAATACTGATTTTTAATGAACTAAAACAGGGGTTCGCACATATTTTCTGTAAAGAACCAGTAAATATTTTAGCCTTTGCGGGTCATGCTGTTTCTGTTATGACAACTCAACATTGCCAGTATAATGGGAAAACAGCTGTAAACAATAAATGAAGGAAAAGGTGTGATTGTGTTTCAATAAAACTTTATGTATAAAAACAGGCACCTGGCTGACTTGGCCCATGAGCCACAGTTTGCTGAACCCTGCTCCATGTAATCATATTTTAATTTCAAAATTGAGAAGCTTTTTTAGGCCATGATTGCATGGTGGCTTTGTTTGTACATTACTTTTCCATAAGGAGAAATCTTAAAATTTTTTCCTAGTATTTTTAATGGTATATTTAGTTTCTTATCCGTTGATTTGAGAAGAAGATTAAATATAAATCTCTTGCCTTCATCTATAGCCTTATTTATACCACTGATCATGGACAAGTTGCTAAAGTTTTGTTTCCTGGTTTTCTATATGGGTCTATAGGGCAGTCGAATTCATTTGATAGAATAATATAAACTAGAAAGCTAGCTTTCAATATCTTATCTGTATCTAGGGTCAGTGCAAGTGAATCCATAAAGTATTTGGTTTATCTTTAGGGTGCGCTGGGTTCCAGGCCCTTTATCCTGTCTCTTAGCTTTTCAGGGCCTTCTATAGCAGTACCCTCTTCTATCAAAGCTTGGCTATTCCATGTCCCATTCCCAAAGAAACCTTTTGCTGGCCAACTAGTTCATATATTCTAAGACCTAACAACTACTTTATAATATATTTGGATTTTCATAGTCTTTCTGAAGACTATTTTAACCCAAATGAGTTAATTTTCACTAATTTACATATATATTTGATTTTACCCATTTATAATTTTCATATAACTACTTCAAAAAAGTATTAGGGCCACAGAGTAAATTATAATGATAGGAACACCAGGCACCTTATTAAGATGATATGAGCTTTGGTTTAAGCTTGTAGTCCTACTCCTCAAATCACACTTCTCAGCAAGCTTGACTGTCTCTCTACTCATAAGACCAGCCATGAATGCATGAGAAAATATGAATTAATAAAGTTTCACCAATATATCAGATGTTGAGGAGATTATATTTTACTGCCAAGTCTGTTTGCTGAAATATTTAGTTTAAAAATTGGTTTGTGAGTTTAGTTGATCAGTGACAGGAATGCGAAAATACTTCCATGTTTTGTACAAATATTTACAATTAATTACAAGAGGAACCAAAAACACTTACAATAAATGTTCAAACTTTGACATAAGCCCAGTTTTCTTAAGTTGGCACCTGATTTGAAATGTGTTCTTCAGTGAGTCATTTCATCTACTTCTGTTTGTTCTCTGCCTTCAGCATCATTATTGGGGTGGCTGTGAAGAAAGCAGATGACAGCTTTTTAAAAACTACCATAGAACATATGTTAGGGAAGTAGTGTCTGTGAACAAGAATGATTTGAGTTAAGGTAACTAGAGAATGGGGATCACTGCTTAAACTGAAACACTTATCCAGGCAAGTCTGTAATTCATATTCAGTGTAATTAAAACCTAAAGAGTTCCAAAATGGTTTGGGTATTGGATTCAGAATATCTTTAATTCACTTTGCAGTTCAGATCATGTGCCTAAGAATGTGTTTGTTGACCATTAAATGTATCATCCACAGATAAGTGCTGGTCATTAGTCTTCTCTTCCAGTATAACAAATTATCACTTAGCAACTTAACACAAATTTCTTATCTCAGTTTCCGTGGGTCTGGAATCAGGCCTCCTTTTGTCTGAATCCTTTGTTTGGAATCTCTCCAGGCTGTTATCAAAGTGTCCACCACACTGCAGTTCTCATCTGGAGTTCAGGGTCCTCTTCCAAGCTCATTTAGGTCATTGGCAGGAATCAGGTCTTTGTGTTCCTAGTTCCTAGAAACTGAAGTCCCTTGTTTCTTGCTGACTGTTGGCTAGGGATTGCTCTCAGCTCCTAGAGGCCACCTCAGGTCCTAGCCATGTGGCCATATGGGAGTTTATGTCTTCATAGCCAGTGGAAGAAAGCTCTCTCCAGGGTGCAGATCATGTAATGGAATCAAATGAGTGACCAACCCGTCACCTTTGTCATTCAGTAGAACCTAACCAAGGAAATGACTCTCCTATCATATTCACATCTCTCCTGCACTTGGGAGAAAGGGGATATACAGAGTGTGAACACTCTCGGGGAGGAATCCTAGGGGCCCTCTTAGAATTCTGACAACCACAGCTATTGTGCAGTTCAGGTCTCCTTCCATAGCTTTGAGGTCTGTGCAGTTTAATGGCTTCTAGCCATCTTCTGTATAGGTTACTATCTTGGAATATAATTAAAATCCTAAACTTGATTGTAACTCTTTACGTTTTTTTTGTTACAGACTTCATTTTGGGGCTCAAAATGGAACATTTTTAAGGATTAGGTGGCAGGGTGTAAAAAATAACTTGTTTCACCCACCTTAGGGTTTCGTTTTTTATTAGCCATTATAAAGCAAAACAATCATGCACATACTAATTGTTGTCAAATGTTTAATGTACATTTGAAGGAATTTTAAACTCAAATAAATTAGGTAAGAGTCCAACAATCTTGCCTAAATCCTTTATTAGAATAAGGAATGTACCCAACCTGATTGTCCATTAATTGTATACTTGATGTTTCCTGCCTCTCCTTCCTCATAATATCTACCTCTACTGTATGCCTGTAATTTTCATTCAACATCTCCTCTCCTGTGTCTTTATATTTCTTCTAGTCATGCAATTCTCCTTTATTTGCCTCGTCATTCTTCTACATATACTGCATGATCTGAGTAGAGCTCTAAATAGCTAATATTTTTTCTGTAAAGCAAAGGCTAAAAAGGCAAATTTGATTTCACTAATAATTATTGATGTGTTTATATTCTTAATGCCATCTATTTTGTTTTTGTTCATATTCATTATAAAATTATACAGGCTTATACTTAGCTACCAGCATAGTATCTAACCCATGATCTTCATCATAAATCCAGTTCATCATATTTACTCCTTAATCATTTTTTCCTTATATATTGAAAAAACTCTAAATAGGATATCTATCAAGGCTAACTTTAATAAATCATGGGAATGACAAAATTATCACAAAATTTATCCACCATTGTCTCAATTTTTATTTTATAAAAAAACTATTCTAATATTTAATATTATGAAAGTTATAATTTTTTTGATAGTCTAGTTGTTTTATTGGCTTTCTTCATTGTTTCACTTATTTTAAAAATCAGTTCATGTAGGCATTTAGGCAATCTTCACACAATTTCAGTTATAGGATTGAAGAACTTGTTTGCCATAATTACACAAAGCCTCAGTTTTCTTGGTTTGTAGTTAGGATCCTGTATAATTTCAAAAGGAAGTTAACTTATTTAAGCTAAAAAATTCCTAATTAGTATGTAAATGTGGAGGCAGCTCTCTTGCTCATTATGTTGTATGTTAGAATTTTTATAGCTGAAATAAGCCTTATAGTTCATCTCATTCTATTCCTCTGTTTCACAAATGAGGAAAACAATACCAAGGGATTTAACATATAGAAGAAATATGTTCAAAGGTTAAGAATGGTTCCTTGGCCTCAGGTTTCTGTTGGCTTAGAGACTTCATATTGCTACATGAGCAAGCTGCATTTTTGATTGTGTTACTCTTAACCCTATAGGCCTTCTATGAATGAGAAACAGCTAAGCCCCAGATATGTGCCTAGTTCACCATTGAGGGAGGAAACAGTGTGTCAAATATCTGTTCCTGGATAAGTGATACAGTGTGACAAGATGAGCACAAACACATCAATACAGCAAAACAACAGCATCACACCCACCACCAACTCAAAGGCTTCCTACCTATTGTTATACTATCAAATTGTAAGTAGATAAAATGGTAAAATGTGTTTTATCATAAAGGAATATTTCTTTCATTATTAAAATTTTTAAGCATTTCTTTCAGGCATGACTTTCAGAGAAGTGAGATAAAAATATAATTTTTACATTGTTTTAGAAATGCAATAAAGACCTTTGGTTCTAGAAAGACAAACACAGATCATTCAAAGGCCTCTAATTACTCATTCTCTTTGGAAAGAAGAAATAACCTTAAAAACAACGACTGCTCCTAATGAGGCTTCAGAATTCTGCAGACATTCCTGGCAAAGGAGCACTCCATTTCCTCTTAATGGGAAAGCATTCTGGCTCAGTACTTCTTGATCACTCCTCGGAGACAGCACCACAAAACAGATTTAAGGACATATTTTTCACTACTTTTAAGCTCTGTATATCTGTTGCCATTGTGCTGAGCTTTTTAAACTTCTATGCAAACTTTAATGTCTGGAAGCATTTTCTCTTTCTGTAATTTCATTCTCCACCTTTGTCAACACATGCAGATTTGAGGATCAGATGGAAAAATGTCAGGACCACGTTCTTTAAAGCTGCTTTCCTGGGCACAGTTTATTGTGTGTTTGGCCTGCTGGGCCCGCTAGTTGAACCGGCAAGGATTCAGTTTCGTTCATTGAACTTGTATGTATATAATTTATTAGTCCATTTTTACACTGTTATGAAGAACTGCCTGAGACTGAGTAATTTATAAAGGAAAGAGGTTTAATTGGTTCGCAGTTTCACATGGCTTGGGAGGCCTCAGGAAACTTACAATCATGGAGGAGGGTGAAAGGGAAGCAAGGCATATCTTACATGGTGGCAGGAGAGGTAGGAGGGAATGCCAAACATTTTTAAACCATCAGATCTTGTGAGAACTCACTATCATGAGAACAGCCTGGGGGAACGACCCCCATCATCCACTGACCTCCCAATAGGTCCCTCCCTCAATACATGGGGATCACAATTTGAGATGACATTTGGGTGGGGACACAAAGCCAAACCATATCAATAATGATTACCATAATGGCATATTGTTGGCTGAGGAAACTAGCTGTGTTTTCTTTTCTCCCTGGTCAATGAAAGTGATGGTTTTACAGGACCACATGCCCATATCTTTACTCTGTGCCCATCTCCCGTTTTTGAGACAACTGGACAGAAATAGGGAAGTGTACATTCTGTCTGGAAGGGAAAGGAGAGTGAGAGTCCCTGGGGAATCATTTGGGACCAAGTTGCTGCCTTTGGGATCCTTAGAAGGTATATTAGGCAGCTGAGCCAAGCAGACACAAAGCATATGCTGATGATTGTTCCTGTATCTGATTAGTTACATAAATTTCTTTCCCTTCAGCAAACTCCACACAAAGATAGGAATATAAATAAAGAATGAAACCAAAAGTTATTTTTCCTCCAGTTCCCTGCCCTGCAGGAATATCTGCCAAAAGAACAAAACAAAGGAATCAAATTTAACGATAACCCTCATTAATGAAGCTAAACTGGTCTAGACTCACTTTCTGGGTCCAAACTTATCCAGCTTCTAGAATTAATTTTTTTCCCCATATCTGGTAACATTTTCTAGTTTCTAAATGGGAGAATTGCCCTGGATATTATATCCATATATCTTGTGATGAACCTGCAAAAAGAATAGCTGAGAATTAGGGCTCAGAGTATAAGAAAGATATTGTCCCCTACACATGGAATGCATTTATTTGGCTATTGATTTTCAGTCTGACGTGCCTAAGGCTTCCTGCCCAAGCTCATTTCCATTGCATGCCTAATTTGAAAATGCAAAAATAGTGGAAGAGAATCTGGAATGATCCTGGTGTTTTGATCAGATTTAAAGTAGGAATAAATCCAAATCATTTTCTCTCTCATTTCTGAATTTTCATTGAAACTTAATAGGGTGGTGGAGAGCAAGTGACATTATTTATGGGCTTTAGTTCATTTTCTTAAAGTTACTGTTCTGACTATGTTAAATGACTTTAGATTTTAGACACTGGTTTTAATTGCACTCATAATCCAAAACTTTTTTTCCTTACTGTTTAGCTGGTTAAAAGGAAAGATAGATGGCAAAGTATTATCTTTGGCTATACCCTGGAATATTCATCAGTAAAGCTTTCAACAAGGTTGCCATTTACCATTTCTGAGCTTTAAGGGGAGAGCCACACAGATGTTGCTAGGAGGAGTGTATGTGTGGAAGGGAGTGAGGTCAGGGACTGTTTTGGGAGTGCCGGCTTCTTTGACCAGAGGCAGTTAGTTAAAGGATGAAGCAGAGAGGAAATGCCAAAGTAAGAAACCACTATTGGCCTGTGGAAAGAAGGATTTTGTTTAAAGTTAAAGCAAGTGGTAAGTGGTAGGATCTCCTAATCCTAATAGCTGAGTCAGAGAGGAATTCAGGTAAGCGGACAAATTGGTTGAAATGGAGATACAGCATTGCAGAGAGTCCAGCGTGGTTGGGGACTATAGTGGAATGTTTTAACTCTTAAGTCCTCCTTGGCCAAGTCGTTTTTAATAATGGCCGTTCAGAAGCTATCACATCATAATAAGCTTACTGCAATATTTTAAAATACACAGTTGACCCTTGAAAACATGGGTTTGAATTACATGGGTCCACTTATACATGGATTTTCTTCTGCCTCTGGAACCCTTGAGACAGCAAGACCAATCCCTCCTCTACCTCCTCCTTCTCAACCTACTCAACATGAAGATGATGAGGATGAAAACCTTTATGATGATCCACTTCTACTTAATGAATAGTAAATACATTTTCTTCCTTATGATTTTCTGGCCAGGTGTGGTGGTTCATGCCTATAATCCTAGCACTTTGGAAGGCCAAGGCCGGCAGATTGTCTGAACTCAGGAGTTCAAGACCAGCCTGGGCAACATGGCAAAACCCCATCTCTACTAAAAATACAAAATAGTGGTGTATACCTGTAGTCCCAGCTACTTGCGAGGCTAAGCACAAGAATATCTTGAACCTGGGAGGTGGAGGTTACAGTGAGCCATTGTACCATGTACAATGTATTGTACAATACATTACAATGTACAATATATTACAACATATGCGTTTATTGACTGTTTATGGATAAGGCTTCTAGTCAACAGTAGGCTACTAGTAATTAAGTTTTTGGGGTGTCAAAAGTTATGTGTGGATTTTCAGCTGTGGACTTTGGTGCCTCTAACACTGTGTTGTTCAGGGGTCAACTGACATTTTTAGATGTTAGAGCCTTTAGACATTAGAAATGGAAATTTAGTTGAACTTGAGTGTTCTTTTCCCTTTCTTTGAAAGAATGCCACATAATACTAATTCTAATACTTTTGTGGTATTAGAAAATGATATGATAATCACATTTCCTGGTAGAAAGATATGAAATTTATTCATAAATTGGATTTTTTGTTGTTAATTTTAACTTTTTTCATCCAAAAGTAACTAGATAAGACTGCTAATGAGAAAACCTCCCAGCTAAAGCTGAAGTTTTTACTCCTACGTCTCATATATAGTTCATTGACTCTTACTTAGGATACCATACTATAAAATTTAACTCTCTTTTTCCAAAATTATCAGAACCACTGGCTTAGAAAGAGATTTGTCCTGCTAGAGGTTGGCTCCATAACAGCAAAAGTTATAGTTCAATGTCAAGAGAGAAAGAAAGAAGGCAGCAGAGACCTAATTATAGCATTAGTGAATAAAGTAAAGATGCTTATAACATTCCAGCCATCAACAAAAGTTCAAATTATCATTATCAGGTTATGCAATTAAAACAAATATGGGGAAGAGATGCTGCACTTTGGAAAGCTTCCATAAAAAATCATTTAAAAATATAAAAACAAATGGGTTCAAGATGACTGACTGGAAGGGGCTGGTGTGTACCACCCTCATGGAAAGGAAACAAAGTGGTGAGTAAATACTGACTGTCCAAGTGAATTGTCTAAGAAACCATGTCAGGACTCATCAAGGCAGCAAAGAGACGCATGGAGAACAAAGAAGAGTAAAGCTGGGCAGCTGCCCACCTAGGACCAATGTGAAACCAGGAAAAGCTCCCTAACATGGGCAAAGGGTGAGAGAGTGAAAAGCCCTGGGGAATGCACACTTACTACAGGGACCTGCACAATCCTGGGAATAGGAGAACCCCTATGAGTTTCCTGGACTCCTAGACTGATACAGAGAACCCCTGGGAGTTTTTGCAGTGGTACTGCTTAAGGCCACAGGAAGCCCCACAGTTCTTGGATCCCTGAGCAGCCCAGCAGTAGCTGCTGTAGCCCCAGTGGAGGCCACAGTCATGGTGCTGGAGAACGGTCAGACTGTATCACTTCTCGCCAGGCAAAGTTCAGTTTCTGCTTCCAGCATAGTGACCCTGCCGCTGTTTGAACTCTGTGGGTGGGCACAGCTCTGTGTTCCCCCAGGAAACACCCATATGGCAGACTCCACCCAGCCCCACTGCTCCTAACCAGGCAAGACTTTCAAGGTTGGGCTCCCAGCACAGTGGCTCTGTCCTTGCCTGAACTCTGTGGGTGGACACAGCTCCGTGTTTTCCCAGGAAACACCCGAACAACAGACTATGTGTCCCCTTCTCCCTGCTGCTCCTAGCCAGACAAGACTCGCCACCTTGGATGGTACCTAAGCAGGAGAGGAGCCCCTACTCTTGTAATACTGAGAGGGGTGAGATGCCCAAGTTCATTGGTTGGTGGAGGAGCTGATCATGCTTCCTTCTACAGGGTCAGTCTGGGAAGGGTATAGACTATCTGCCAGCTGTGGCCTCTGCCTGTGGGAGTCCTATAGCCTATAACACCTAACAAAGGAAACGCAGACAGGGTGCCAGTGATCAGAAGGGGCTCCTCCAGGACACAGGAGTGGACTTGGTGAGGGAGTCATCTCTCTCCTTCCAACCACAGAGCGCTACAACAAACACACTGGAATACAAAAGACCTGCATAGTTGAGTGAGAGCCCATCTGCTGGCCATTGCTGTTAAGTGTCATCTACTGGATCATAATCCAAATTACAGCACCAAAAATATTTTGCCAGTATACAGTGCCTGTGAAAATTAAGGCAAAAATTCAGCCACAAATAAAGATCCTGAACAGATCTTTGGCCCCCTGAAAGCACCCAGAAATGAAGCCAACTCATTATACTCATCTTACATCACAGTTAAAGGATCACCAGCCCACTCAGATGAGAAAGTATTGATGTAAGAATTCTGGCAATTAAAAAAACAGAGTCCCCTTATCTCCAAAGTAATATACTAGCCCCTCAGAAATGTTTTTAACCACATTATAGTTACAGAATTTAGAATCTGGATGGCATGGAAGCTCATTGAGATCCAAGAAAAAGTTGAAACCCAATCCAAGAAATCCAGTAAAATGATCCAAGAGCTGAAAAATGAAATAGCCATACCCTAGAACAAAAAGTATACTTACTAAATAAATAAATAAATACATACATACATAAATAAATAAATAAAAAGAAAGAACCAAATTGAACTTCTGGAATTGGAGAATTTACTACAAGAATTTCACAATGTAGTCAGAAGCATTAACAGAAGAGACCAAGCTGAGGAAAGAATGTCAGAGCTTGAAGACTACTTTGATTCAAATCAGTCAGACAAAAATAAAGAAAAAATGTTTGAAGAACAAAACCTCCAATAAATATGGAATTATATAAAGAGACCAAATCTGTGACTTATTGGCATTCCTGAGAAAGAGAGAGAGTAAGCAACTTGGAAAACATATTTGAGGATATAGTCCATGAAAATTACCCCAGTCTTGCCAGAGAGATGGACATGGACATGCAAATTCAGGGAATACAGAGACCCCTTATGAGTTACTAATCAAGGCAGTCATCCCCACACACATAGTCATCAGGTTCACCAATGTCAACACAAAACAAAAAATCTTAAAGGCAGCTAGAGAGAAAATCAGGCCACTTACAAAAGGAACTCCAACAGGCTAGCAGCAGACCTCTCAGCAAAAACCTTATAAGCTAGAAGAGATAGGGGACCTATTTTCAGCATCCTTGATGAAAAGAAATTCAACCAAGAATCTCATATCCCACCAAACTAAGCTTCATAAGCAAAGGAGAAATAAAATTCTTCTCGGACAAGCAAACACTATGGGAAGTTATTACCACCAGATCAACCTTACAAGAGGTCCTAAAGGGAGTGCTAAACATGGAAACGAAAGATTGGTACTTGCTGCCACAAAAACACACTTAAGCACATAGTTCATAGACAGTATAAGGCAATTAGACAATCAAGTCTACAAAACAACCAGTTAACAACACAATGAGAGGTTCAAAATCTTACATATCAACACTAACCATGAATATAAATGATCTAAGCCCCCCCACTTAAAAAGCATACAGTGGCAAACTGGATAAAGAGATAAGACCCAACTGTCTGCTGTCTTTGAGAGACCCATCTTGCATGTAGCGACACCCACAAGCTGAAAGTAATGAGATGGAAAAAGATCTCCCTGCAAAAGGAAAACAAAAAAGAGCAGGTGTCACTATTCTTATATCAGATAAGACAGATTTTTAAACCAACAACTATCAGGAAGGACAAAGAAGGGCATTACATAATGGTAAAGGGTTCAACTCAACAAGAAGATGTAACTATCATAAATAAATAAGCACCCAATGGCCAGGAGCAGTGGCTCACGCCTGTAATCCCAGCACTTTGGGAGGCTGAGGTGGGTGGATCACAAGGTCAGGAGATTGAGATCATCCTGGCTAGCACAGCGAAACCCTGTCTCTACTAAAAATGCAAAAAATCAACCCGGCGTGGTGGTAGGCGCCTGTAGTCCCAGCTGCTTGGGAGGCTGAGGAAGGAGAATGGTGTGAACCTGGGAGGCAGAGCTGGCTGTGAGCCAAGATCGCTCCACTGCGCTCCAGCCTGGGTGACAGAGCGAGACTCCGTCTCAAAAAATAAATAAATAAAAATAAATAAATAAATAAAATAAGCACCTAACATTGTAGCACTCAGATTCATAAAACAAGTTCTTCTTGACCTATGAAAAGACTCAGACAGCCACACAATACTAGTGGGGGACTTCAATACCCCATTGACAGCGTTAGATCATTGAGGCATAAAACTAACAAAGAAATTCTGGACTTAAACTTGACACTTGACCAATTGGACTTAATAGATTTCTACAGAATACTGCACCCACCAACCACAGAATATACACCTTTTTTATCAAAACATGAAACATATTCTAAGGTAGTCCACATGCCCAGCTATAAAACAAGTCTCAACAAGTTAAAAAAAAATCAGAAACACTCTCTTGGACAACAGTGCAATAAAAATAGAAATCAATACCAAGAACATCTCTCAAAACTACACAAAAACATGGAAATTAAATCGGCTCTGGAGTAACTCTTGGGTGAACAACAAAATTAAGGCAAAAATTAAAAAATCTTTAAAACTAATGAAAATAGAGATATAACTTACCAAAATTTTGGGGATGCAGCTAAAGCGTATTGAGAAGAAAGTTTATAGTGCTAAATACTTTCATCAAGAAGTTAGAAAGATCTCAAATTAATTACCCACCATAGTACTTAGAGGAAGTAGAGGAGAAAAGAACAAACCAACTCAAAACTTAGCAAAAGAAAAGAAACAACTAAAATCTGAAAAGATCTGAATGAAATTGAGATGCAAAAGTTACTACAAAATGTCAGTGAAAGCAAGAGCTAGTTCTTGGAAAGAATAAACAAGATTGATAGAACACTAGCTAGATTAACAAAGGAAGAAAAGATCCAAATAAGCACAATCAGAAATGACAAAGGTGGCATTACAACTGATCCTACAGAAATACAAAAGATCCACAGAGACTATTATGAACACCTCTGTGCACACAAATTTTGAAAATCTTGAGGAAATGGATACATTCTTGGAAACACATAACCTCCCAAGATTCAAACAGGAAGAAGATGAAAATCTGAACAGATCAATAACAACCTCTGGAATTGAATCAGTAATAATAATAATAATAATAATAATAATAATAAAGCCATGGACCAGATGGATTAACAGCAGAGTTCTAACAGACATACAAAGAAGAACTGGAACCACTCTTACTGAAACCATTCCAGAAAATGAAACAGGAGAGGCTCCTCCCTAACTGATTTTATGAAGCTAGTATCATCCTGATATCAAAATCTGGCAGAGATGCATGAAAAAAGAAAACTTCAGGAAAATATCCCTGATGAACATAGACACAAAAATTCCCAACAAAATACCAGCAAACTGAATTCAGCAGCACATCAAAAGTTAATTACTCATGATCAAGTATACTTTGTTCCCAGGATGCAAGATTGGTTCAACATATGCAAATCAATAAATGTTATTCACCACATAAACAGAATCAAAAACAAAACGCATATGATTATCTTAATAGATGTGGAAAAAGTGTTTGATAAAGTCTAATATCCCCTCATGTTCAAAACCCTCAACAGGCTATGCATTGAAGGAACATTCCTCAAAATAATAAGAGCCATTCATGACAAACCCACAGTCAACATCATATTGAATAGGCAAAAGTTGGAATCATTCCTCTTGGGAACTGGAACAAGATAAGGATGCCCACTTTCACCACTCCTATTCAACATAGTATTGGAAGTCCTGGCCAGTGCAATCAGGCAAGAGAAATAAATAAATAGACATCCAAATAGCAAAAGAAGTCAAAGTATCTCCCTTTGCTGAATATATAATTCTATACCTAGAAAACCCGCAAAGACTGTACCAAACGGTTCTTGGAGCTGATAAATGACTTCAGTAAACTTTCAGTGTGCAAAATCAAGTACAAAAATCAGTAGCATTTCTATACACCAATAACATCCTATCTGAGCCAAATCAAGAACATAATCCCATTTAAAATAGCTGCAAAAAATTGAAGTACCTAAGAATGCATCTAAACAAGGAGGTGATAGATCTCTATAAGGAGAACCACAAAACTGTTGAAAGAAATCATAGAGGGCACAAATAAATGGAAAAGTATTCCATGCTCATGGATTAGAAGATGCAATATCATTAAAATGGCCATACTTCCCAAAGCAATTTACAGATTCAATGCTGTCTCTATCAAAATATCAATGTCATTTCTTTCCACAGAAGTAGGAAAATAACTATTCTAAAATTCATATGGAACCAAAATATCCAAAATAACCCTAAGTAAAAAGAACAATGTCAGAGGCATTATATTACCTAACTTCCCACTATACCACAAGGCTATAGTAACCAAAACAGCATGGGACTATTATAAAAACAGATACACAGACCAATGGAACAGAGTAGAGAACTCAGAAATAAAGTCGCAGATCTACAACCATCTGATCATTGATAAAGTTGACAAAAATAAGCAATGGTGAAATGATGCCCTATTTAATAAATGGTGTTGGGATAACTGGTTAGCCCCATGCAGAAGGATGAAACTAGATTCATAAAACCTCTACATTCCAACATATACAGTAACTAACTCAAGATGGATTAAACATTTAAATGTAAGACCTCACACTGTAAAAAAACAAAGCCAGAAATACTCTTCTCAACACTGGCTTTGGAAAATAATTGATGACTAAGTCTCCAAAAGCAACTGCAACAAAACCAAAAATTGACAAACGGAAACTAAACAAACTAAAGAGCATTTGCCCACCCAAAGAAATTATCAACAGAGTAAGCAGACAGCCTATGGAATGGAATAAAATATTCATAAACTATGCATCTGACAAAGATCTGATATCCAGAGTCTACAAGGAACTTAAATCCACAAACAAAAAACGAATAATTCAATTAAAAAATGGGCAAAGGACGTGAACAGATACTTTTCAAAAGAAGACATACGAGTGGCCAACAAATATATGAAAAAGTGCTTAACATTACTATCATTAGAGAAATACAAGTCAAAATCACAGTGAGATATCAACTCACACCAGTCAGAATGACACTTATTAAAAAGTCAAAAAATAATAGATGCTGGTGAGGCTGCGGAGAAAAGGGAACTCTTAGACACTGTTCATAAGAATGCAAATTAGTTCAGCCACTGTGGAATGCAGTTTGGAGATTTCTCAAAGAACTTCAAACGGAACTGCCATTTGACCCAGCAATCCCATTACTAAATATATACCCAAAGAAAAATAAATTGTTTTACCAAAAAGACACATGCACTTGTATGTTCATCACTGTGCTAGTCACAAAAACAAAGACATGGAATGAACCTAGGTGCCTAGCAACAGTGGACTGGATAAAGAAAATATGTACATACACTCCATGGAATAATATGCAGCCACAAAAAAAGAACAAGATCATGTCCTTTGCAGCAACATGGATGCAGCTGGAGGCCATTATTCTAAGTGAATTAATGTAGGAACAGAAAACCAAATGCCACATGTACTCACATATAAGTGGGAGCTAAACATTGAATACAAATTGACACAAAGATGGGAACGGTAGAAACTGGGGACTACTAGAGGAGGAAGGGAGGGAGGGTAAGATGGGCTGAAAAACTACCTATTGGGTACTATGCTCACTACCATCTGTACCCCAAACCATAGAATCACACAATATACCCAGGTAAAAAACCTGCACATGTGCTCTCTGAGTCAAAAAAATAAACTATTTAAACATTCCTTGCATCAGCTGAGGAGTTAAATTTCTGGCTCCTAAAATTTTATTTATGAATGTAAAACAGTATATTTTGCAACTTTACAGCAAGATGTGTTGTTTGTAGCAAATTGGGCTAATCTGTGACCTAAAGAATAGGAAAAATTTTTGTTAAAACCTATGAACCTAGTGGTGAGAATGAAGCCTGTTTCCCATGAATAATTCAATAAAGGTAAACTGAGCTGCATGCCATTCTTCTGTATTCTTCTACCAAGGATGAGCAGGGCTTCATGGTGGGCTGGTGTACTGTGGAAGGAGGAATGCCTGTGATACATGGTAACTATCCTTGGTGTAGTGAAAGGGGATGCTTCTTAGTAACCCATATTCTTGTTACTTTTTGGCCATTCTGTCTTTCCTTTTAGAATTTTAATTTTCTTGTTACAAAAAAATAGTATATTTTATTTGCACAGTGGTGTTTATAGTTTATAATTATCTTGCATGTCCATCATATTTAAAGCACTAGCTGTTTGTTCACCGGCTTGAGTTGCTCCAAGACTTTAGTTATATAGTTTATCTCCTACCATACCCTTACTCTTTTTCTTTTAAAAATATTATTGTATTTATTAATGGATAATCAAGGTTTTGTGCTATCTACCCTGTGTTGGAGGCAAAAGATCCAGGGCAATTGTTGGTCAGAGGCCAGTGAGTTCTTTTCATTACCATTGATTCTTTACCCATAGATGATGAATTTTGACTTGGAAACCAGTTTTTATTAAGTGTTTAACAATTTATACAACAGAGGTTTAATTTAAAGGCTAGCTTTTCTTGACTTTTTTTATTCAAGTCCTTGCTTGTATTGTATTTCCTTTCTTTATCCACAGTGACTATAATGATGGAAAAGACAATTGTGATTTTTGGTTTTATGGGAACTGAAGGCTTTGATCACATATATCTGCAGAGAAATGTGACATAGGGCTTAAACTGAAAAGAAATTTCCAACCATGCTGGGGAGTTGTTCCTTGTATAGAAATCTCATGGTTTATAATTATAATCTCATGTTCTATTGTAAAAAGTTGTTTCCTGTTAGCTTTATTTCTTGGCAGACAGCTCAAATTAGTAAAAACAATAGAGACACATTATAAACCACACTTCTTATCTGGAGACTTGGCAGTTTGGAGAATTACATCGTGTTTTTTTCTGCAGACAATGGCCAAGCTAAAATCTGTGTTGTTAAAATCCCTAATAACTGAAGTTAACTTTACATACAGCCTTCGTGAGACCTGCATTAGAAACATTGGACAATTCTATAATAAAAAATAATTAATGGGGAAAATTCTTATGTCAAGTTTATCTGAGTCAATGATGAAGAAATCATTTTTAAATGTAATTTGAAAGGAATGAAGTTTTATTTCCTTTCATTCATAGTAACTCTTCTCCAAAAACATTTTTAAGCATATAGTAGATGACTGTTGTCATTGTTGAAAGTGGAAACTGGTAGTAAGTAAAGGCTTATTATACTTATTCAGATAGTTTGTAGTAAAGTCTTTACCAATAACTTTTCTAAGAAAATGATCAGCATGAAGTTTATTGCCTATTTGTCTAACACAGGTGTCTGAACTACATTAATAAAAATTCTGGTCTAAACATATTTTATATATTTTTATATGAAAACCAGCACTAGCACACCACAAAAAAAGAAAGAAAAATAGGATAGAGGAAAGGAAGAAAGGGAGGGAGGGAGAGAGAAAGATGGGGGAGGGAGAGAGAAGGAGAAAGAGAAATGAAATCAAGAAGACGATGAAGATGAGCAGAACAGTGATTATCAGATCTGGGACATGAAGGCATTCTGTTGACACTTTGCTATCAGGTAACAAGAAGTAAAACACAATGAAACTATCTAGTCCTTTGCTTTCAAAAATGGCCAAACTCTCATGTTGTTGCACACACACAACAGTGACCTAAATTGAGCCAGAGTCAGAGAATTCCTCAGGTGTCTTCATAAGGGCTAGATGCTGAGAGGCAGATATTCCAGATATAATCCGCATAGTAACGGTAGGTATTTAGTGGATTACTAAAGTATTTTTAAAACAAACTGTGGTCTTGAGTAACCAGCATATGCCTGAGGCAATCATTTTACACATTTTATTTGTTTCATCAAATTCTTTTAAATGTCTGTAACTAAAGCAAAGGTTAACTTTTGATAAGAGACTCCAAATTTATACAATCCAAATTAGTGAGATTTTACTTGAATGTCAAAAGTTATGTATCTTACTCTTAGTTAATAAGCCTGAGTAAGCTGAAGTGAAAAAAGTTTCAAATCAGTACAACCCCGTCTTTAAGGTTTTCAGGAAAGAGAGATGGCATAGGTAAACTCTACCATGAATGTGAGCTGATGATATTCTTGATAAGGATAGATACACCAAGTTTCTTGGATTTGTGTTATGCCTCCTCCATTAGAAACCACCTCATTCTGAAACTGTGATCATAGAAGGGATGCATAATCTTTTCCAGTACATTCTCGTTAAATAGTTTTTTGTTTGTTTGTTTGTTTGTTTTTTGAGACGGAGTCTCGCTCTGTCGCGCCAGTGGTGCGATCTCGGCTCACTGCAAGCTCCGCCTCCCTCCCGGGTTCACAGCATTCTCCTGCCTCAGCCTCCCGAGTAGCTGGGACTACAGGCGCCCGCCACCACGCCTGGCTAATTTTGTCTTTTTGTATTTTTTAATAGAGACAGGGTTTCACCATGTTAGCCAGGATGGTCTCGATCTCCTGACCTCGAGATCCGCCCTCCTCTGCCTCCCAAAGTGCTGAGATTACAGGCGTAACCCCAGCACCCGGCCATTAAATGGTTCTTAAAGCAAAAAAAAACAGCCCAAAAGTTTTTGTGACAGCCATTTTTCAGAGACTGAAAATGATATGCTTTTAGCCTTTTAAAATTTCAAATCTTCAAAATACCAGTCTGTTTTAAAAGTTTCTGCTTAGAATAATTTGCTCTTTGATGAAAATGCCTTCTGTCCTCCTAAGGTCTCTTCTGGACTATAGAGAAGTAACAAAAGTACCAATTATGTGCATTTTTTCCCCTGTTACTAATTGCCTTGAACACCTTCAATATCCTGCTGCAAAGTTTCGGATTGTAGATGAGGACATGAATGATAGCTGGCACTGTGGAAAACAGGACCGGAATCAATGAAACAGATGGCAAAAAACACATTTTTGCAAATATAACTTTTTTTGAGGAGAGAGTGAATGATTACTCTCCTGGAGGCAAAAACCTATCCATCCTCTAGAAATGAGACACCTCTTCTGCAGTTGCAAATCTTGTCTGCATTGGGAGCATGAGTGTCATTGGAAGGTAGAAGGTCAAGCTGAGATGAAAGTGGATTTAGCTTTGGATAGGGGGATTCCAGCATGGAAGAGCAGCTCAGGGAGACCATCAAGTTCTCTTTAAGCTACACTTTTTTTTTTTTTTTTTTTTTTGAGACGGAGTCTAGCTCTGTAGCCCAGGCTGGAGTGCAGTGGCATGATCTCGGCTCACTACAAGCTGCGGCTCACTGCAAGCTCCGCCTCCCGGGTTCACGCCATTCTCCTGCCTCAGCCTCCCGAGTAGCTGGGACTACAGTCTCCGGCCACCATGACCGGCTAATTTTTTGTATTTTTAGTAGAGATGGGGTTTCACCGTATTAGCCAGGATGGTCTCAATGTCCTGACCTCGTGATCCGCCCGTCTCGGCCTTCCAAAGTGCTAGGATTACAGGCGTGAGCCACCGCGTCCCGCCTAAGCTACACTTTTAAATTTAATGATTTTCCATTTTTTTTCTGTTTCTTCTCTGGATCTTTTTTTTTAAAGCAAAGCTTATAGATATTAAAGTTGATTACTATTCCCTTACTCATTTATTATTTAACGATTTATTAAGCCCCATGCATCAGGCTGTGTGCTAGATAATAAGACAAAAATTAAGGAAATTTTTCACTTTCAAGGAGCTCTCAGTTTAGTGGCAAATGGGGCCAATACCACTTAACATTGTTCATAAGGAAACAGCTTCTGTGGATCTGCAGTTGTTTAGAGTTAGATGTGTTCTTGGATACGTAACTAAAAATGGAAATCTTTGATCTAGAAATTAACCTTTTGTGAGTAGCAAGAATTTATCTTTTCTAGTTTCAGGTTCAAACTATTTTAAAATTAACTTTTTTAAATAAGGTTGGTTTTGAGACTCCTTTTTAAAATTCCTTTGGCTAAAATAGCTTTGGAATAAAAGGGGAAAATGTAAAAAAAGAAGCTCTCTTGTTCCCTAAGTGAGAGCAAAGATATTGCAACAGGCAAATCTTTCTCTCACCTGCACTCATTTTCATTTGACATGGTGCAATTTTTAGATCTTTTTATTTCCTTAAGAAATTTGCATTTGCCAGAAAGAAAAGCATGCAAATATCTGTAAATCTCTAACCCTGTTTCCTCAGGTTGGGTATATTCTCACAAAGCCTTCTAGATTACAAAGACATTAAGAATAATGTAATTTAGTTCTATTTTCTTTGTTTTGAGCAGCAAATGTTTCTGGCAATTAGCATGCATCCATTAATGTTCTACGCTTGGAATTTTTATTTTGGGCTTTAACATGAAGATCTAACTTTTTGGATGGATGTATTAAATCATAATTATGTTTCTTAGCTGATGTTAAACTAATACGACTATTTGAAAGAAAAAAACCCTAAATGTTTTATACAAGTTCTAAATATTTAAATATTTTGAACATATAAACTCTAATTTTAAGATCACACTGTCAACCTTATAAATAATGTGTGTGTGTATGCGTGTATAATATACAGATAGAGAAACAGACCTAAATGAAGACTGTGACAAATTCAACACATCAGAAAAAGAATTAATTGAAAATAACTGATAATGGGGTTGTCCACATACATTACAGCTAGTTAAAAATTGCCTATCCAGCTAACGGGCAGGGTGTACTTTGCACACTAGAGGCAGTGACAACACCCTAAATGCACAAAGAAAAGATAAAAAAGATAATAATACATAGTGATAAGGAATCCAAAGAGGGATGTGAGAGGGAGCAGCCGGTGGAGTGAGGGCAGCTGGAGGGACAGCAGCTCACATGGCAGTCAGTGGTGGTCTCTGTGAGGGGGTCATTCCTTTGGTTAGCAGACTTATTCCTGGACTCTTCAGAGGCCCTTTCAGACCAATAACGCTAGTTCCAGGAAACCTGTCTTTAAATAGTTTGCTGTTTGTATAATAAGGCATTTTAGAAAGGAAACTGAAACGGAAAGAACAGATGATTCTTTGTGTATGCGACTAATTTAGTTTCTATCACTATGACACTTGCTCTTCTAGAAAGTTACAGGAGAAGATAGCGAGAAAAACCTGGATGGAGATTGACAAGGCTGTGTTCTTATTCAGCTCCACTGCTGCCATCTTCATAAGCTCTCTGGGCCTCATTTTCTCATCTAAAAAGTGGCACAGCTAGGCTCAATGTTCACACATTCCCGTCGAGCTCCAAAACACATTATTTTAATGTGGGGGGTTGCATCTAACAGGAAAGTCTCTGAATGCTTCTTGGTACACAATCATGGTGAGTTCACTGGCAGACACAGCGCAGTCCTTCTCCTGGGAGAATGAGAAAAGAGCATGACTTGAAATTACTGTAAAAGATGACCAGAAAAACAAAAGGGGGAGACAAAACACTTCCCATTGAAAAATAAATTTGAAGTAATCTGGAAACACACTTGCATGATTGTTATCTAGAACTGGAATTTCAGTGTTTTCTGTAGAACTTTCATTAAGTATCATATTTCCTGTAATTCAATATTCATGTATTCAGTAAATGTTTTCTAAGAACATGTTGCTTGCAAATCATCAAGTTTGGTTTTGGGGGGAATCAATATGTTCCCCACATTCGGGGAACAGCCTTTTCTGGTGATTGAGCAGACATAAAAAAACAAAATTATTAATTCATGTATGATGTTTGCTTTATTCCACAAATATTTGAAGTCACTTACAATAATGTATATCCTAATACAAATAGACAATCAGAATAGGGAAAATATAGATGAAATGGAAAGCAATGTTAGACTAGAGATCCACAAGCGATAGAATTCCGCAAATGTGCCAAAGTTGAGGTGAAATTTTGTCTTTGATCTTAGCAGTGGCCAAAGCTAAAAGAGAAGTTGAATGTCCGTGCAAATAAGATGTCAACTCTTTAAGAGAGGCAAAGTCTTTGCTAGAATCTAGACCCGAAAGATATTGCATGCAGCTTTAGTTTTGGGGGATACTGTTCGATGATCATATGTATTGAGCACTTACTATGTGCTAGGCATGGTACAAAGTGTTTTACAAGTATTCTCTCATTAATCTTAATAGCAACTCTGTGAGACAGGGACTATCATGTTATTGATGACAATGCTGAGGCTTGGAGAACCCAATAAACTTTACGTAATACATAGTAACAACTGGAAGCAGTACTTGAACAATTGGGGCGTCTATCGTCTTCACCACTAGGTTATACTCCTCCCGGAGCAAGCTTCCTGCCTCTTCTAGTCAGGCTGTAGGTCCTAAGCTACAAGCCAGCAACAAATACAGCACACGATTTCATAAGGCTGTTGCTTATAACATCTCTGAGGGTAAGCAGGGGGCATCACACTGAAGGAATTCAGGAAAGAATTTCTGCTGTAAGCTGAAAACGAGTAAGTCAAATACTTACCTTAGTAATTCTTTTCATTGTTGAGGTTTTAAACCTGGGCTGCCTAGATGAGTGGGTGGGATATACTTCACAAATAACCTTTACAAAATATATTTTTTCTCCATTGTGGTCTTGATGAAATTGATCAGGAAATAGTTCCAAGCAAGAGTCTGAAGTTACTCTTTGTTGACTGAAAGGCAGATCAATGTGAGGCAGGAAGATGTAGTGACTATTGCTCTGCCTTGAAGGCATCTAGACCTCTGTTAGTGCTCTTGCTGTGCCTCTTCCTAATTGTGAGATTCTGGACCAGGTACACAAATCTCCTTGTCTCAGTTTCTTCATCTGTAAATTAGGGATACTAATAGTATTTACATATAAAATTATTGTAAAGATTTAAAAAGATAACATAGAGTCGGACACATTGTAAACTCTATTGTGAGCTAGAGCGTCTTCTCTCACTCTTTTCTCTTCTTGACTTCCTTCCTCAAAGATTTCCTCCCTTACCCACTTCCCTCTCCCTTGATTTTTCCCTGTCCTCAACTTTTTTCCTTGCCACTTCATCTCTGTCTCCAGATTCCCATTTTTCATCTTCCTTCTCGTCTCCCTCTTCGTCCCAATTCGTCTTTTACGAAGTTGAGCAGATAGCTTAACTTAACATCTCATCATAAATCAGAGGTACCAAACCTGAACCCTTCCTGTATGGATAGAGCCACTTACTTAAGAGATCAGCCCAGAGGATAACAAGAATTGTCTGGGAAGACAAAGGAAGTAAAATGTTGTGGGCGAGTACACAGGAGCAAGTTATTTCTTCTTGTGGATGTTAGGGAAGGATTCCCAGAGGAGTGATATTTCATTGGGTCTTCAGAAATAAAACCAGTGGATAAGGTTGAGGAGAGGGAGAAGGGATACCAAAGCTTAGAAATAATGATTACCAAGACATGTACATGAGGAGGAAGCAAGTGCTTAAATGTTCTTGGAAGGTAGAAGACTGATGCTATGCAGGAGATGAGGATAATAAAGTAGTTTAGGGACAGATTTTAAAACTTACTTCAATTATATTGAAATTCACTCTAATTGTAAGCTTCCAAGTGGATGCCAGTTAGCTCTCAATACATTTGCTTGTGATTCTCTTAAATGCGTAATGTTTAATGAAGTGATTTGGAACAATAAATTGGTTTTTACTATAGTTGTTTTCATTTTATTGAACCAAAATACCATTATGCTTGCTGTATTAGTCAGGGTTCCCTAGAGCGACAGAACTAATAGGATAGATGCGTATATATAAAGGAGAGTTTATTAAGTGTTAACTTACACAAACACAATGTCCCACAATAGGTTGTCTGCAAGCTTGAGGAGCATGGCGAGCCAGTCTGAGTCTCAAAACTGAAGAACTTGGAGTCTGATGTTTGAGGGCAGGAAGCATCCAGCACGGGAGAAAGATGTAGGCTGGGAGGCTAGGCCAGTCTTGCTTTTTCACGTTTTTCTGCCTGCTTTATATTCGCTGGCAGCTGATTAGATTGTGCCCACCAGATAAAGGGTGGGTCTCCCTTCCCCAGCCCACTGACTCAAATGTTAATCTCCTTTGGCAATACCTTCACAGAAACATCTGGGAACAATACTTTGCATCCTTCAATCCAATCAAGTTGACACTCGGTATTAACCATCACACTAAAGCTAATGATATTTCATTCAACTTGAAAACTTGTTTATTTTGTAGAACTTTTTGGATTCAGGTTATAAACAATAAGTCATAGTTATTAATATTCTCAGTTCACCACCATAGTGTATATTTTTCATTCTTTCTTTGTGATTTGTTGATATTTATGGTCCCTGACTGAAAAGTTGAGAATATGTATTCTTATTATCTACTATGTTTTTCCAGAGTTATAGAAACCGTCTCCATATTTGTTTTGCAAACATAATTTCTTTTCTTTCAGATTTGTTTCTTTATACTGGTATTGGAACCATGCCTGATCTAGTGAAATACTGATTTTCACATACCTCAGTATCTGAATCTGACCTTTTTTTTTCTGATCTGGAGAAAGGAATTTTCTTTTTTTTTTTTGGCCATCAGGCAACAGTGAATCGAGATCCTTGACGAGCAATGGAACTTAGAGGTTGTAATAAACCACAGTTGCTTTCCAGAGACTATTATTTGGTCAAAAGCAGTACCTTCAATTGTATTTTGAAAACTGAAAAGAAAGATTATTTTAATTAATTTATTATCCTCTGTAGTAAATTATTACGGTAATAGCTTCCAATTAATCAAACCTACCTGTATCATTGACCCACTCTGACTCTGAGCTTGGCCATGTGATTTCCTTTGACCAATAGGATATTAGCAAAGTGTTGCAAGCAGAGCCTTCAAGGGCACTTTAGCACAGGAGCTCTGTTTCTCTTGCTGCTTTTGGAACCCAGCTTTTGTGCAAAGAAGCCCTGGCTAGCCTGCTGGAGACCTGTTGCCAAGATGATAACCAGCACCAACATAAAGGAGTGAGGCCTTCCTAGGCCGTCCTGCCCCACCTGAAAAGCCGAAGAACTGCAGCTGCATGAGTGAGTGAATCAGCAGAAGAACTGACTGGCTGAATCCACCCCAAATTGCCAACCCACTGAATTCTTGAGTTAATATGGTGATTGTTGTTTTAAACCGCTAAGCTGGAATGGTTTGTTCCACAGCAGTACTGATACATTGTATGCCATTCTTTTATATGTAATCTTGCCTATAATGTGTGAACATTTGTATGTATATCAGAATTTGGGCCAGATAAAATATTCAAATTCTTTTAGTGGAATCATATTTAATAACTCAATATATTATGAAAAATAGAGTTGCAAAAAGCATAAACTGGCTGGGCATGGTGGCTCACGGCTGTAATCCCAGCACTTTGGGAGGCCAAGGCGGGTGGATCACGAGGTCAGGAGATCAAGGCCATCCTGGCTAACACAATGAAACCCGGTCTCTACTAAAATACAAAAAATTAGCTGGGCGTAGTGACAGGTGCCTGTAGTCTACTTGGGAGGCTGAGGCAGGAGAATGGCATGAACCTGGGAGGCAGAGCTTGCAGTGAACCGAGATTGCACCACTGCACTCCAGCCTCAGCCTGGGCGATGGAGCAAGACTCCATCTCAAACAAACAAACAAAAACAAACAAACAAACAAAAAAGCATAAACTTACTACACTGATTAAAACACAACACTGGAAAAATAATGATCTGATAAATATTTACTCATTGTTTCCAATCTCACCTATTTATAGAGTAGATTTGAAGCATCCTATGCTGTTAAAACATGAAGATCCAAGGTAATTAAACATAGAACAAGAATCAGTTCAGAAGATCAGACACACAGATGAAAAGTACATGCCAAGGATACACTAATTATTAGGATAAGGAGGTCAACTTTGGTCCAACCTTCTTGATAGCCAAGAAAAAGGGAAAATTTGGGGTTTTTACAGTTCTTATTCAAGTAGGAAGCAGAAAAGTTCTTCTGAAGAACAAACCTTTTTTCTTTCCATAGAAGAAACTTACTACATGGACCTTAATTCCAGACAATAGGTTTTTTATGACAGTGGTCCCTGCTTCTCTGTAGCTTCACTTTCCAGTTTCAGTCACCCATGCTTAACCAGAGTTCAAAAATATGTGAGTACAGTACAGTAAGATATTTTAGGAGAGACTACATTCACACAATATTTATTACAGTATATTGTTTTATTTATTTTTATTTATTTATTTTTTGAGATGGAGTCTCGCTCTGTTACCCAGGCTGGAGTGCAATGGCGCGATCTCGTCTCATTGCAACCTCTGCCTCCTGGGTTCAAGCGATTCTCCTGCCTCAGCTTCCCGAGTAGCTGGGACTATAGGCACCTGCCACCACACCCAGCTAATTTTTTGTATTTTTAGTAGAGACGGGGTTTCACCATGTTGGCCAGGCTGGTCTCGAACTCCTGACCTCATGATCCGCCCATCTCTGCCTCCCATAGTGCTGGGATTACAGGCATGAGCCACTGTTCCCGGCCTTATTACAGTTTATTGTTATAGCTCTATTTTATTATTAGTTATTGTTGATTTCTTAATTTATAAATTAAAGTTTATGATAGATACCTTTGTATCGGAAAGAACATAATATATGTAGCATTCAGTGCTATCCATGGTTTCAGGCATCCAGTGGGGTTCTTGAAACATATCCCATATAGATAAAGAAGAGCTACTATATGGTTTTACAAAAATTATACCAATATTTTTCTAACGGACATTTTTATATTGTCTTCCATAAAAAGCTTAAGAATGAACATACTTTAAGATCAAATCTTAAATCACCTCAGGGCTTTCTTAAAGGGACCAGGTACCTAGGTATGATGATTTTTGATGAGTTCTTCAGGTTAATGAAAGAGCTTGGTCAGAATCTAGCTCCTAACCTGGTTCTAACAAGTGATTAGCACTTGAGACATGAGTGCAGAATGGAGGAATGTACTTATTGAGCGAGGGGTCAGCATGAGGAACTTGAGGGACTATGGTGACCAAAACATCCATGATCCCTGCCCTCATTTTACATAGATTAGTAAAGAGACACGTATGAATCAAGTAGTCACCCAATATATAACCACCCACTGTGATACATACTACAAAGCCAAAACTCACGAGACTTCTTCCCAATAGTGAGAGAAGGCTCTCCTGAGGAAACAGTGTAAGCTGGGATCTCCTTGGTGAGATAGTGCTACCAGGTAAAAGGAGGGACAGTGGGGGGACAGCACACCTGGCAGAGGATAGAGCGATTTGCCAAAGTGCTGAGGTCGCAGGACTGCAGAGCCGACCAGTCAGGGATCTGTAAGAAGGCGACTGTGCCTGAGATGAAGCTGCAGCCATCCGGCCTTCCACACACTCATTTCTGCATATGGGAATTCTATCAGAATACTTCTCTGTTGTTTTATGCATTTTCCAGGTTTTCTCCATTTAGCACTTAATATTTCTGTATTGGAAAAAAAATAGTTGTTTGTAAAAGATAACCCTATGAAATACAAAGAAGTGTCACTTTGCTGATTTTTCATGGCTTTGCCTCCTGTTGTGCTGAGTGTCCTAACTATACCAGTGGCACTTCATTTTAAAAATTAATTAAATCAGCAAGTGCTGGCAAAACAAAACACCGTCAAATGTGATTATCCAAATTCCTCTTGAGAAGCAAGAGATATTATAGCATGTTACTGGGCCTCCCGTCAATTCCGGTGACTGTGTAATGAGAGATTTTTGCTGTTGTTAATTCTCTACGGAATCATCATAAATCTTCATCCTTTCAGGATGGGTTTGACTTGAGAGAAGAACTAAAAGGACAAATTTCAATAAAGAAAATAGATAATCACATTGAAAAATGATGGTTATCGTGAAGAGTAAACTATATAAGGTAATAAGACTAATTTCTTGTGTGGCTCATAAACTGGGGCTTTAAAGAGTCTAAGTGTTTTTGAGTAATAGCATCATTGGAATAAGCATAGAGTCCCCAAGGTGACAATTTCAAAGGACAACACACTTAAGTAATTAGAATTTTGGAATGCATGTTTTAAAAAATCAGTTTGCTTCATTTAATGAGATATATTTATTCATTAATTCAACCAGCCTTTATTCAATGACTTCTCTGGGACCAGTTCTATTTTAGGTGCTTGGGATAGATCAAGGAATGAAACAGAGATCCCTGTCCTAGAGGAATTTACATTTTAGTATCGTGTAGAGAGATAAAGAGTAAATGAAATAAGTAAAGAAATCATAAATTATGTTAGAAGTATAACAACAATGGGTTGGGGGTGGTGGCTCACGCCTCTAATCCCAGCACTGTTGGAGGCTGAGGCAGGTGGATCATGAGGTCAGGAGATCAAGACCACGGTGAAACCCTGTCTCTACTAAAAATACAAAAAATTAACCATGCACGGTGGTGGGCGCCTGTAGTCCTAGCTACTTGGGAGGCTGAGGCAGGAGAATGGCGTGAACCCCGGAGGCAGAGCTTGCAGTGAGCCGAGATTGGGCCACTGCACTCCAGCCTGGGCGACAGAGCAAGACTCCGTCTCAAAAAAAAAAAAAAAAAAAAAAAAGAAGTATAACTACAATGACAAAAAAGAAAAAAAAAATAGAGAAGAGTAAAGATGTTAAGGAATGTACCAGACTTGGTACACCTAACATCATAAATGCACCTAACATCATAAAACCAAAACCTGGCCCCTCTTTTTCATTCCATGATCGCAGCCTTGTAAACTAAATAGTTTTAACTCTTGAGTTATATTTTTAACTCTCACAATCTTTTGATCCAGTGAGGAAAGGAAAAGTCCTCAGCAACAAAATCTAGCCACATGAACAGAATCGGGTCTATTAAAATCAAGCCCAGTCTCCTTGCTTTGCATTTTCAGGGGCTCAGCCTGGCTTTATTAACAATTGTGTTTCTCCCATGCTCAGCCTTGATGTTTCTCTCTTGCTCCTGCTTGCAGTGCCTCAGAGTTGAGAGTTATGCGCAAGTAGTGCAAGAAAGGCAAGGTTTCCTTCCTTGTTGTCAAAGGCAACTCTGACAACATTGAGATCTGGAAAAGCACTCTATTTGTTCCTCTGTTACCATCAAAGAGCCTGAGAGTATCTCAGTGGGGCAAAGGGAAATGATTGACAGCAACATTGGCCACCAGCAGTTCTCAGAATGGATTGAAGATTGTGAACCACCTAATTTTTAAGCATGGGTTAGATTAACTTTGTTAAAACAAAACAAAACCAAAACATGTCCTGGAGTTTTCCTCAAACAAACGTAAAGACAGTAAAATAATTTATTGATTGAATAATTCTTACCCTGAAATTCTAATTCCTTGCACCTGGCCAATTGTGTCCCCATTCCTAAAAATTCATATGTTGAAGTCCTAACCCCCAACACTTCAGAATGTGACTGTATTTGAAAATAAGACCTTTAAAAGGGTAATTAAACTGAAATGAAATCATTAGGGTGGGTGATAATCCCATATGACTGGGATCCTTCTAAGAGGAAGAAATTTGGCCACAGACACACAGAGGGACACAGGGAGAAGACAGCCATCAACAAGCCAAGGAGAGAGGCCTCAGAAGAAACCAACCCTGCCAACACTTTGATCTTGGACTTCTAGCTTCCAGGATTGTGAGAAAATGCATCTCTGTTTAAGCCACCCATGCTGTGACATTTTGTTACAGCAGCCTTAGCAAACCAATACACTGAAAAATAAGCTGGGTCTGGGATCCATATCTTACTGGTTGTTAGCTACCAAAATAATTTAAAACTTTACCCCAGCATACATACAAGCCAGTTGTTGCTGCTACCTGTCTCTCTCACTCCCCATTTTGTGCCTCTTCTCAGTGGAAATGAAGCACTAGTGCTTTGCTTATGAACTTACCCATCAGAACCCCATCCCACCTCATTTACCCCAAAGATTCCAGGAGGTGGGAGATCAGAGACACATTTTTCTTACTGTATTAATCAGGCTTCTTCAACAGAATCAATAGGATTTACATAGATAAATAAGAGGAGTTTATTATGGGAATTGGTTCCTCATTATGGAAGCTGAGAAGTCCTGTGATCTGTTGTCTGCAGGCCAGAGAGCCAGGAAAGTCAGTGGTATAATTCAGTCCTAGTTCTAATGTCCAAGAAGCTGGGGGGCACGGGTGTGGTACTGGTGTAAATCTGGAGTTCAAAGGTCTGAAAAGCAGAAGTACTGACATCCAAGGACAGGAGAAGATGGATGTTCCAATTCAAGGAGAGAGACAGAAAATCTCCCCATCCTCTGGCTGGGCCGGGTGGCTCACACCTGTAATCTCAGTACATTGGGAGGCTGAGGCAGGTGGATCACCTGAGGTCAGGAGTTTGAGACCAGCCTGGCCAACATGGCGAAACCCTGCCTCTACTAAAAATACGTAAATTAGCCAGGTGTGGTGGCAGGTGCCTGTAATCCCAGCTACTCGGGAAGCTGAGGCAGACAGAATTGCTTGAACCCAGGAGTTGGAGGTTGCAGTGAGCCTAGATCATGCCACTGTACTCCAGCCTGGGTGACAGAGCCAGACTGTCTCAAAAAAAAAAAAAGAAAGAAAGAAAGAAAGAAAAGAAAATGAAAGAAAGAAAATGTGCCCATCCTCTGCCTTTTTGTTGTCTCTGAGCCCTCAAGGATTGAATAAATCTGTCTACATTGATCTTCTGTACTCAGTTTACTGATTTAAATGCTAATCTCTTCTAGAAATATACTCACAGACATACTCAGGAGTAATGTTTTACCATCTGTTTGGCCCTCCCTTAGCCCTGTCAAGTTGACACAGAAAATTAACCAACACACTCACAAAAATACTGTGGAGCCCTGCTCTGCTACGTGCCCTTTATTTCACAGGTTACGTAACTACTCTTGAGAGAGGCTAAATGAAGACCAAGTGTGATGAACCATCTAGGAGAACACACTTCAGTCAGATCGTTTTTTGAGTTACATTTATCCCGTGCGCTTGATAAAATTGATAAAACTTGCTTCAGATAAAGAAGCACTGGAAAATAAAAATCCAATAACTTGATTTTTGCCCCCACTGCTATCCCTCTCCTGTGAGATGTTCTTGAGCTAGTATTTACTTTAACCTTGCATGAAGTTTAGTAAAGAGTCTTTCTTTGATCTTTTGAAGAAACTGGATACTTTGGTTTCCTTACTATTTCATAAGTATGGATATAATTTCATTTTCCCAATAAAACCCGAGACATTGTATATTTAGGCATCTTTTGCTCCCTTAGCTCTCTTCATTCCCAAACTTTTCCAGTTATTTTTCTCCTTTGTCTCTTTTGGGGCATTTCTTATTCCTCTTGCTGCTTAAATGTTGGTATTCCCCAGGTTGCCACTGTAGGGCCACTTTACATTGTTGTTGTTTTTGTTATTGTTGAAAGGGCTCTCATACACACGTTTTTGTAAACAGCTTTGTCGAGATATAATTCACATACTGTTCAATTCATTCGTTGGAAGGATATAATTCATTGCCTTTTGGTATATTCACAGAGTTGAGCATCGATCACACAGTCCACATTAGAATGTTTTCATTCACCCGAGAAGAAATCCTGTGCCCCTTAGTTATCACCCCCAATCTCTCCATCCTTCCTCCCCTCCCTCAGTCATAAGCAACCACTAATCCACTTTCTGTCTCCATAGATTTGCCTATTCTGAATATTTCATACAAATGAAATCATACAATACGTGGCCCTTTGTGACTGGCTTGTTTCACTTAGCACCATATTTTTAAGGTTCATTTATGTTGTAGCATGTATCAGTACTTCATTTCTTTTATGACTAAATATTCCCATGTACATGTGTACCACATTCTGCTTACCCATTCATCAGTTGATGGACATTTGAGTTGATCCACTTTTTGACTGTTACACATAATGCTAAAGTGAATGTTCATGTACAGTTTTGTGTGTACATATTTTTTTATTTCTCTTGCGCATATACTTTAGAGTAAAATTGCTGGGCCATATGGTAATTCTACATCTAGTCATTGACAGATACTTTGAAGAACTGCTAGATTATTTTCCAAAGTTCTCATCTCTTCTTGTGGTTTGGGCCACCATAACTAGCTTTGATCATGGTCATGGACCTTGCCATGGAGCTGTAGAGAAGTGCAGGGTATTCACTACTGATTACACTTCCTCCTGTTTAGCCTTCCAACCTTCACCATTTTGCTCCTCAAGCCAACCCCTGCATAGAAGCCAGAGTGAACTGTCGAAAATACTTATCTAGGCATGTCATTTTCCTGTTTTAAGCACTCCCATGGCTTTCTAGTATAACTTGTTGGAGCCCACGCCCTCTGTAACAAGGTGCAGAAGAGCACCTACCATCCGGTCACTGCCCAGCTCTCCAGCCTTGTCTTTCTCTCCTCCCTGCCTCCCATTCAGATTGCACCAGCACTTTATAGCTCCAGTCCCCCTCAGACATTATGCCTCAATCTTTGCAGTTAAATCATATACATCTGCTTGTAGGCCCAGTCTGGGTTATTTTCAATTTGAGGTTTTTGGAGGTCACTTTTGACTGTAAAGGTAAAAAGTTGAAGGATAAGTAGTGGTTGGAGTCATCTGCTGACCACTCACTCTCATTTGATGTTTTAGGAGCTTCCTTCCCTGGTTCTTTTACCTGGACACTGACCCCTACATTCACAAGCCCGCAGTCTGGGGTCAGTACACCTCCTCTGTGCCCCTTAATGACTCAGTGGGTTGTTAGAATGTTGAAGTACTTCCTCACTCCTTGGCAAATAGATGCTCTTCCAAGTTGCCCAAGACTGCACCACCACCTCCACTGCCCTGAACCTACCCAGGGCTCCCCAGATTTCCTCATTCTCCAGCAGCAGAAGGACTCAATAGCCCCCAGAATCTGCCCTGGCACTGTTGCAGGTCTGCCCTGTGTCGGTGTCCCTGTGCCTTAGTTGTAGAATGTCAACCCTGAGTATCCCACTGAAGAGCACTTTCTGCTTGTGATTCAATAGATACCCCCAAAATACTGGTGGAATGAACAGATGAATGAGTAAAAGTCTTTTTTCTTTTCATTTGATGGCTAGATATCAATGGGTAAAACCACTTTTTAGATCTAACACTGGTTTATCTGGTCACAGACCCTTCAAGAATATTTTATTCACCGTCCAAATGGCATTAATATTTATTGAAGGCTAGATGAGGAATTTGCCTGCTATATTTCTGAAATCATCAAAAAGGATGATGTTCTTACTTGCATTGCTCTCTCATGAAAAATCACTCCTAAAAAGGTAGCTCAACCTGCTGCTTTGACTTCCTTCAGTAACATGGAGAGCTCAAGGGAATCGTTAAAGAAAAATCATACATAATGAAACATGATTATTTTAAAATTTGTGGTTTCCATTGATTTCTAAAGTAGAGAAAATAGATTTGCTTTTATATTACATATTTTTTCTCACTAGAGGCATTTTCAAAAATTAAATGAGGTGGGCACATTGAATTTATTAAAAGGATTTGCCATTTATTGAGGAAAAAAGCCCTTAGATGCTTCACATACTGTATATTAACCAAAAGTGTAGACAGTCACCTCTATATATGAAAATGTACCTTGCAGATGTAGTATAGCATAATCCCAGAACTTACCTGCTTCAGCTTGTCAAAGTGCGATAAAATAATGACACACAAATATCAAAATTTCAAAGTTCTAGAGTATCAAGTCTGTCATTAAGTATAAGAAGATGCATATGTGTGCACGCAGAGGGTGTTTATACGTCTAAAAAACTGATTTTGGAAATTATATTTGGGAATGTTTGTGGACCTATGTTTTTCATTGAGGTAGAGTTTTCCTTTAAACAGACCATTAGGTACATGAAAGTTAAAAATAAATGCATGCATGGTTTTCTGAATGTTCTTTGACTTCACTGTGGCTTTTATTTATGACTTGCCTTCATTTCTTTAATATGAGCCAAGTTAAACACAAGTAGCTCTCAGATAGAACTATTGTACCTTCATCATTATTGATACTAATCAATAAGTGGGAGGAACACAGAAATTGTCTGCAGCTGGGGTCTTCAGCCTACCTCTGATGTCATTAAACATAGAGGTAACTGATTTCTCTGTTGACCCTCTCATTCAACTGTGCAGGCCTGGTGGTAAGAGATTCTGTTAGTTTCATCTGAGTATCTTCTCACTCCCTTTTCTCCCCCGCTAGCTCTAGCATGTGGTAGAAATTTAAAGCAAAACAAAAAACCAATTTATTGCATAGGTCAGCTCTGTTCTTTACTGAAATTATGTTAAAAAAACAAAAAGGCACAAAAGAAAGTTTAATATGATGTTATCTTTCTTCATAGCTTTGTGTTAGATTTTTATAAGGATTTTTTGTAGAATAACTCTGCATACGATGCTTGCAGTTTTGGAGTAATTTGGAGAGAAGTTGAAGAAGATTTTCTCGGATAATTAAACATTTGATATGTACAAATTAAGTCAATGAAAAATGAGTGAATTGAATTGGCTTTTTCAGACCTGATAAGTTGTATTTCAAAACATATAGTTTACGTATATGATTTCATTCATTTATTCCCTGATTGTGCATTTACTGTGTTCCAAATGCCATTTCAAACACTTGGGATACACCAGTCAATAAGGCACAATATCTGTACTCATAAGGTTATCATTTCCTTAAAAAGAATACAACAAATAAATAAAATGAAAAAGAATCAGGTAGTAAAGAGTGTTAGGAGTAAAATAAGACACTTATTTCATAGAGTGTCTTTGTGTGGGGATGGAGAATACTTAGATTGGCCAGAGAAAGTCTTGCTAAATTGGCAACATTTGAGCTGACGTCTCAGCAACAAGGAGACTGCCAGGGGAAGGTTGGGGCTAACAGATTCCAGGTAGAAGAGTCATCAGGAGAAAAGGCATGGAGATTCAGGTGGCAGCTAAGGTCAATTAGCTAACAGCAGACATTAGAAGGTGATCATATTGTTGCTCTGTCCTCATTATAATAGATAGTATGTTTAAAATTGTTCCACCAAAACTCAAACCAGACAGATGATCCACTTGGAAGCTAACAAATATATACTTGAATCATTTAAGCACCTTAAAAATGTAACTACCATCGGAGGTGCCGCCATTTCATCCGTCCTCGGTCTCTGCGCCTTTCGCAGAGCTTCCAGCAGCGCTATGTTGGGCCACGGCATCCGGAGGTTCACAACCTCTGTGGTCGTAGGAGCCACTATGAGGAGTCCCCTGGAAAGAATTTGCCATTTTCAGTGGAAAACAAGTGGGCGTTACTAGTTAAGATGTGTTTGTACTTTGGATCTGCATTTGCTGCACCCTTCCTTATAGTAAGACACCAGCTGCTTAAATCATAAGGATGTTTCAGTTCGTCCATTTAACAGATATGAAGAGCATTTTAAGAGATACAGCCTCTGGAAATGGATCAAACTCTAACTCATGGCATACTAGATATGTTTGTCAATAAACTTATGACATGAAAAAAAATGTAACTAACATCAATTAAACAAATAATTAGGTTGGAAGATACAACAGTCAAGAGTTGCACAATGGACTTTCTAATAATTGATGGGTATTACTCCTTTCCCTTCTGCACAAAACATAACACATCCAAATTTTCAGTGTGTGTAGTATCAGTATTGAAAATATCCTTGACCCTTAAAATGTTTTGCCATTTAAGAATAAAAGTTCATTGCACTTTATTCTTGATCTCTGATCACTACTGAAGGATATTCAAAGAGAGATGTTATGATTTAGCTATAACCTGTTCTCGGTGAAGTGATAGCTTTGATGTCCAGATAAAAGTACTTTTCAATTCTAACAAAACAAAATAAAAAGGTGTGCAGAAGATGAAAGTCCTCAGGTAATATAAGAAGAGAAGGAAAATATTGAGATAAATATCTTTGAGGTCTCCAACCACTTTTTATATTCCTAGTGAATAATTTGGACTAAGTGGTTTAGCCATGACAGAACCTTACAGAGTGGGATCATATATTTGAGGGAAATAATATAGAGTATAAGTTCTACAAACATAGGAATTATGCTTTTGCTTTTCTGTAAAGGCTAGGATAGGACTTTACCCCCAGTATATGCTTCATAAATGCCAGTGATGAAAAGGAGAAGGACTACTGTACTTCAGGGTCATTTTAATGAGATAACAGATCAGAATGGAGTTCTGGAATCTTACTCATATTCAAACAAGCAAGTACTACATTTCAGAACCTAACATCTAACAGACATCTGTATTAGTCAAGGTTCTCCAGAGAAACAAAACCAGTAAGAGATTTATGTGTTGAATCCATATACTTTTTGAGCCAGATTTTCTCATTTATAAAGTGCCTTTTTCCATTTTATAAAGATAGTCTGACAGATAGCATGTGCTTTCCCACACAAATCTGTCAGCTCGCTCATCTTTATCCACCACACCCACCTATGGTTCAAATCTGAAAACTTTCCAGAGTAGAGTATGCCAGTCAGCTAGAGGCAGTTAGATGAAAATTGAGAAGTAAAAATTCATCTTAAATCTTTGTTTATCTGAGATCTAAGCTTCACCACAGTAGACAACTGCTGGATGGATAAAGGTCTTAGTCAGCTGGGGCCTTTGTGTCATCTCTCAGGCTCCAGGTGGGGTATACAAATAGTATATTACTCTTAAATGTGTATGTGTTACCCTTAAGAACCACTTCTTTAGGCATTTAGACATCCAAGAATGTCTAAGAAAACCCTTATTTGTACATTGATACATGGGCTTGTTTTAAAAAATCAGAGCTTGTTACAATCCAAATACTTTCTTGGAAACCCAAAGTGTATATCTTGTGCTGAATGATAAATTCTACCTCTCCTGTAGAAGCCCAATAATATCTTCAGTGAAAGGGAGTGACAAACATTTCACATGGAAAGAGGTGGATGTTTTTCTTGGAAAACTCAGGGTGCATGTCATTTCTTAAAAGAAAAATATTTTCTTTTCTGAAGTACACATTATGGATCCTCAGCGACATTTATTTAAGGAGAGGCCTACAATGAGTCTAAGCTCATAAATCTTGTTTACTGTTCTTTTCCTAATCCAGTGGATAAGAAAAATCAGACTCTTTACATATTATATTCTGTTCCCCCATTGTTTTTAGTTGTGCTAGCCAGATTTTATTTTTAATTTTTGTGGGTACATAGTAGATACATATTTATGAGTTACAAGAGATGTATTGATATAGGCATGTAATGTGTATTAATCAGATCAGGGTAAATGGGGTATTCATCACCTCAAGCATTTATCCTTTGTGTTAAAAACAATTTAATTATACTCCTTGAGTTATTTTAAAATGGACAGTTAAAAATGTACTATAGTCACCCTGTTGTGCTATCAAATACTAGGTTTTATGCTAACTGTATTTTTGAACCCATTAACCATCTGCACTTTCTTCTCATCTCCCCACTAACTTTCCCAGCCTCTGGCAACCATCCTTCTACTTATTTTAATTTTTAGTGCCCACAAATAAATGAGGACATGTGAAGTTTGTCTTTCTGTGCCTGGCTTATTTCACTTAACCCAGTGACCTCCGGTTCCATTTATGTTGTTGCAAATCACAAGAACTCATTATTTTATAGCTGAATAGTACTCTATGTGTATATGTATCACATTTTCTTTATTCATCTGTTGATGGACACTTAGATTGATTCCAAATATTGACTATTGTGAATAGTGCTGTAATCCACATGGAAAGGCAGATATCTCTTCAATATACTGAATTCCGTTCTTTTCGATGTATACCTAGGAGTGGAATTGTTGGATACTATGGTAGCTCTATTTTCAGTTTATCGAGGAACCTCCAGACTATTCTCCATAGTGGTTGTACTAATTTACATTCCCGCCCAGAGTGTGCGAGGGTTTCCTTTTCTCTATATCCTTGCCAGTATTTTATTGCCTGTCTTTTGGATATAAGCCATTTTAATTGGGATGAGATGATATCTCATTGTTTTGATTTGCATTTCTCTGATGATCAATGATGTTGAGCACCATTTCATATACCTGTTTTCCATCTTTATGTCTTCTTTTGAGACATGTTTATTCAGATCTTTTGCCTATTTTCAATTCAGATCATAAGTTTTTTTCCTATAGAGTCGTTTGAGCTCCTTATATATTCTGGTTATTAACCACTCGTCAGATGGATAGTTTGCAAATCTTTTTTCCCATTTTGTGGGTTGTCTTTTCACTTTGTTGATTGCTTACTTTGCTGTTCAGAAGCTTTTCAGTTTGATGTGATCCAGTTTGTCCATTTATGGTTTGATTGCCTGAACTTGTAGGGTATTACTCAAGAAATCTTTGCCCAGTCCAGTGTCCTGGAGACTTTTCTCAATGTTTTCTTTTAGTAATTTCATAGCTTGAGGTCTTAGATTTAATTTTTAATTCATTTTGATTTGATTTTTATGTATGGTGAGAGATAGGAGTACAGTTTCTTTTTCTTTCTTTTTTTGCATATGGATATCCAGTGTGACCCACACCATTTATTGAAGACGCTGTCCTTTCTCCAGAATATCTTCTTGGTACCTTTGTCAAAAATGAATTCACTATAGATGTATGGATTAATCTCTGCGTTCTCTATTCTCTTTCACTGATCCATGTGTCTCTTTTTATGCCAGTACCATGTTACTGTAGTTCTGTAAGATAAAGTCAGGTAACATGATTCTTCCAGTTTTGTTCTTTTTGTTTAGGATAACTTTGACTATTCTGGGTCTTTTCTGGTTCTATTTAAATTTTAGGATTTTTTTTTCTATTTCTATGAAGAATGTCATTGATATTTTGATAAGGATTACATTAAATGTATAGGTTGCTTTGGTTAGTATGGACATTTTAGCAATATTAATTCTTCCAATCCATGACCATGGGATATCTTTCTTTTTTGTGTGTCTTCTTTTCTCTCTTGCATTCTATGCTTTATAGTTTTCACTGTACAGATCTTTCACTGCTTCAAGTTAATTCCTAGGTATTTCATTTTATTTGTGGTTATTGTAAATGGAATTACATTCTTGATTTGTTCTTCAGATGTTTGCTTTTGGCATACAGAAATGCTACTGGTTTTTGTTTGTTGATTTTGTCTCCTGCAACTTTATCGAATTTATTTATCAGTTCTAATAGTTTTGGGGGGAAGTCTTTAGGTTTTTCCAGATTTAAGATCATATCATCTGCAAACAGGGATAATTTGACTTCTTCCTTTCCAATTTGGATGCCCTTGTTTCTTTCTCTGGTCTGACTGCTCCAGCTAGGACTTCTAGTACTGTGTTGAATAACAGTAGTGAAAATGAGCATCCTTGTCATGTTCCCAATCTTAGAGAAGAGGCTTTCAGTTTTTCCCCATTCAGTATTATACTATTTATAGACCTGTTGTATATGGCTTTTATTATGTTGAGGTATGTGTCTTCTATATCCATTTTTTTGAGAGTTTTTGTGATGAAGGGATGTTGAATTTTATCAAATGTTTTTTCAACATCAGTTGAAATGATTATATGGTTTTTGTTCTTCATTCTGTTGGTATGATGCATCCCATTGATTGATTTGCATATATAGTACCCTCCTTGCATCCATGGGATAAATCCCACTTGGTCATGATGAATGATCATCATAATGTACTGTTGAATTCAGTTTGCTGGTATTTTGTTGAGAATTTCTGGATCAATATTCATAAGTGATATTGGCCTGTCATTTTCTTCTTTTTTATGTGTCTTTGTCTGATTTTGGTATCAGGGTAACACTGACCTTGCAGAATGACTTTGGAAGTATTCCCTCCTCCTTTATTTTTCTGAATCATTTGAGTAGGATTGATATTCATTCTTCTTTAAATGTTTAATGAAATTCAGCAGTGAAGCCACTGAGTCCTGGACTTTTCTTAGCTGGGAGACATTTTATTATGGCTTTCATCTCCTTACTTGTTGTTGGATTATTCAGATTTTGGATTTCTTCATGGTTCAGTCTTAATAGGTTTTACGCATGTAGGAATTTATCCATTTCTTCTGGATTTTCCAATTTATTGCAGATAGTTGCTTATAGTAGCCACTAATGATTCTTTGGATTTCTGCAGTATTAGTTATAATGTGTCCCTTTTCATTGTTGATTTTATTTATTTGAGTCTTCTCTATTTTTTTCTCAGTCTGGCTAAAAGTTTGTCCATTTTCTTTATCTTTTCAGAAAACCAACTTTGCACTTTTTGATCTTTTCTTTTGTTTTCTTTGTTTCAAATTTATTTATTTATGCTCTGAACTTTATTATTTCTTTTCTTCTACTAATTTTGGGTTTGGTTTGCTCTTGCTTTTCTAACTTTTAAAGATGCATTGTTAGCTGGCTTATTTAAAGTTTTTATTTTTTGATGTAGCCACATATAATTATAAGCTTTCTTCTTAGTACTACTTTTGCTGTATCCCACAGGTTTTGGTAGGTTGCATTTCTATGATCATTTGTTTCAATATATTTTTCCATTTTCTTTCTAATGTCTTCATTGACTCACTGATTATTCAGGAGTATATTTTTAAATTTCCGTATGTTTGCATAGTTCCCCAAATCCCTCTTGTTATTGATTTCTAGTTTGATTCTATTGTGGTCAGGGAAGCTGCTTGATGTTATTTCAATTTTCTTGACTGTTTTAAGACTTGTTTTGTGACCTAACATATGGTCTGTCTTTGCAAATGATCCATGTGCTGTGGAAAATAATGTTGGATAAAATGTTCAGCTGTTGGATAAAATGTTCTCTAAATACGTAGTAGGTCCCTGTGTTCTGTAGTGCAGATTAAGTTCAATGTGTCTTTGTTGATTTTCTGTCTGGAAGATCTGTCCAATGACAAAAGTGGGATGTTGAAATCTCCAGCTATTATTTTATTGAAGTCTATGTCTGTCTTTCGTTCTAATAGCATTTGCTTTATATATCAGGATGCTGCACTGTTTGGTGCATGCATATTTACAATTGTTATATCTTATGCTGAATTGACCCTTTTATCATTATCTAGTGATTTTCTTTGTCTCTCCTTATGGTTTTTGTCTTGAAATCTACTTTGTCTGATATAGGTATAGCCACTTTAGCTCTTTCTTGTTCCCATTGGTATGGAATATCTTTCTCCATCCCTTTACTTTCAGTCTGTGTATAGGTGAAATGTGTTTCTTGTAGGCAACAGATCATTAGGTCTTGTTTTTTAAAATCCATTCAGCCACTCTATGTCTTTTGATTGGAGAGTTTTGTCCATTTATATTCAATGTTATTATTAATAAGTAAGGACTTACTCCTGTCATTTTGTTACTTGTTTTCTGTTTGTTTTATGGTCTTCTCTTTCTTGTTTTCTTTCTGTATTCCTTTCAGTGAAGGTGATTTTTTTCTGATCATTTGATTTAATTTTATACTCTTCGTTTTTGTGTATCCATTCTATGTTTTTTGATTTGAGGTTACCATAAGCCTTGCAAATGCTGTCTTATGACCCTTTATTTTAAGCTGATAAGAACTTAATACTGCTTGCATAAACAAACAAACAAATAAGCAAAAAGAAAACTAATAAAAACTCTACACTTTAACCTCTCTTTTTTAAAATTTATTTTGTTATTTTAAGTTCTGGGGCATACGTGCAGGATGTACAGGTTTGTTACATAGGTAAATGTGTGCCATGGTGGTTTGGTGCATCTATCAATGCATCACCTAGTTATGCCCCACATGCATTAACTATTTTTCCTAATGCTCTCCCTCCCTCCACCCTACCCCTCAACAGGCCCCTGTGTGTATTGTTCCCCTTTCTTCTCCCTGTGTCCTTGTGTTCTCATTGTTCAGCTCCCATTTATAAGTGAGAACATGTGGTGTTTGGTTTTCTATTCCTGCGTTAGCTTGCTAAGGATAATGGATTCCAACTCCATCCATGTCTGTGCAAAAAACATGATCTCATTCCTTTTTATGGCTGCATAGTATTGCATGGTGTATAGGTACCACATTTTCTTTATCCAGTCTATCACTGATGGGCATTTGGGTTTATTCCATGTCTTTTCTATTGTGAATAGTGCTGCAATGAACATGTGTGTACATGTATCTTTATAATAGAATGATTTATATTCATTTGGCTATATACTCAGTAATGGGATTGCTGGGTCAAATGGTATTTCTGGTTCTAGATCTTTGAGGAATTGCCACATGGTCTTCTACAATGGTTGAACTAATTTACATTCCCACCAACAGTGTGAAAGCATTCCTATTTCTCTGCAACTTTGCCAACATGTTGTTTCTTGACTTTTTAATAATCACCATTCTGACTGGCATGAAATGATATCTCATTGTGGTTTTGATTTGCATTTCTTTAATGATCAGTGATGTTGAGCCTTTTTTTTCCCCATATGTTTTTTGGCCGCGTGAATGTCTTCTTTTGAAAAATGGCTGTTCATGTTTTTTGCCCACCTTTTAATGAGGTTGTTTTTTCTTCTAAATTTGATTAAGTTTATTGTAGAATCTGAATATTAGACATTTGTCAGGTGGACAGATTGGAAAAGTTTTCTCCATACTTTATCTAGAAAACAGCATCATCTAAGCCCAAAAGATTCTTAAGATGATAAGTAACTTCAACAGTCTCAGTATACAAAATCAATGTGCAGAAATCACAAGCATTTGTATACAGCAACAACAGGCAAACAGACAGCCAAGTTATGAATGAACTCCCATTCACAATTGTCACAATGAGAATAAAATTCCTAGGAATACAGCTAACAAGGGAAGTGAATGACCTCTTCAAGGAGAACTACAAACCAGTGCTCAAAAAAAACGTGAGAGGACACAAACAAATGGAAAAACATTCCATGCCCATGGATAGGAAGAATCAATATTATGAAAAAGGCCATACCTGCCCAAGGTAATTTGTAGATTTAATGCTATTCCCATTAAACTACCATTGGCATTCTTCACAGAATTAAAAACTATTTTAAAACTTCTGTGAAACCAAAAAAGAGCTCGAATAGCCAAGGTAATCCTAAGCAAAAAGAACAAAACTGGAGGCATCATGCTACCCAATTGTAAACTATTCCACAAGACTACAGTAACCAGAACAGTATGGTACTGGTTCCTCCAACTCTTAAGCTTTTGTTGTTTCTCTGTATATCTTATTATATTGTCTATCTCTTGAAAAGTTGTCATAGCTATTATTTTTGATTGGTTCATCATTTCATCTTTCTACTTCAGATAATTAGTTTACACACCACTGTTATAGTGTTATAATATTCTATGTTTTTTGGTGCAATTACTGTTACCAATGAGTTTTATACCTTCAGATGATTTCTTATTGCTTTTTATTGTCTTTTTCTTTCTGACTGAAGTACTCCCTTTAGCATTTTTTTTTTTTTTTTTTTTGGTAGGATAGATCTGGTGTGATGAAATCTCTCAGCTTTTATTTGTCTGGGAAAGTGTTTATTTCTCCTTCATGTTCAAATGACATTTTTCTAGAGCAGAAGTTTTTTACTCTAAACATATTCCTCTAGAGTAAAAGTTTTTTACTCTAGACATATTCTAGAGTAAAAGTTGTTTTTTTTTTTTTTTTTTCCTTCAGCACTTTAAATACGTCATGCCACTATCTTCTGGTCTGTGAGGTTTGCACTGAAAAGTCTGATGCCAGATGTATTGCAGTTCCATTTTATTTTATTTGTTTCTTTACTCTTGCTACTTTTAGAATCTTTACCCATGATCTTTGGGAGTTTGCTTATTAAATACCTTGAGGTAGTAGTCTTAAAGTTAAATGTGCTTGGTATTCTAAAATCTTGTACTCAGATATTATCTTTCTCTAACTTTGGGGATTTCTCTGTTATTATCTCTTTGAATAAACTTTCTACCTCTATCTCTTTCTCGACCTCATCTTTAAGGCCAATAACTCTTAGATTTGCCTTTTTGATGCCATTTTCTAGAAAATGTAGGCATGCTTTATTGTTTTTTATTCTTTTATCTTTTGTCTCCTCTGACTATTTTCAAATAGCCTGTCGGCAAACTCATTTATTCTTTCTTCTGCTTGATCAATTCTGGTATTAAAAGACTCTGATGCATTCTTCAGTATGCCAATTGCATTTTTCAACTCCAGAAATTCTGCTTGATTCTTTTTAATTATTTTAATCTCTTTGTTCAGTTTATCTGATAGAATTCTGAATTCCTTCTTTGTATTATCTTGAAAAGCTTTGAGTTTCCTCAAGACAGCTATTTTTAATTCTCTGTCTGAAAGATCATGTATCTCTGTTTCTCCAGGATTGGTCCCTGGTGCCATATTTAGTTCATTTGGTGAGATTATGTTTTCCTGAATGGTCTTGATGCCTGTGGATGTTTTCCTGTGTCCGGGCATTGAACAGTTAAGTATTTACTATAGTCTTCACGGTCTAGGCTTGTTTATACTCATGCTTCTTGGGAGGGCTTTTCAGTTATTTGAAAGGACTTGGGTGTTGTGATCTAAGCCATAGTTGCATAAGTGGGCACCCCAAGTCCAGTAATTCTGTGGTTCCTGAAGACTTGTAGAAGTACCTCCTTGATGGTCTTGGATAAGATCCAGAAGTATTCTCGGGATTACCAGGCAAAGACTCTTGTTCTTTTTCCTTACTTTCTCCAAACAGTTTCTCCGTTCTGGGCCATCTGGAGCTGGGAGTGGGGTGACACAAGCACCCCTGTGGCCACCACCACTATGTCTGTGCTGGGTCAGTCCTGAAGCCAGCACAGCACTTGATCTTGCCTAAAGCCCACTGTAATTACTACCTGGCTGCCACCTATGTTCGTGCAAGGCCCTGGGGCTCTACAATCAGGAGCTGGCAAAGCCAGCTAGGCTTGTGTTCTAGCAAGTACCCCCAGGCCCTGGACAGGTCCAGGAGCCAGGGACTAGAGTCAAAAACCTTAGATGTCTACATGGTGTTCTATTGTACTGTGGTTGAGCTCACACCTCATACTCAAATCACAACACGCAGTCCCTTCTGCTCTTCCCTCCCCTTTTCACAAGCAGAGGAGCCTCACCTGCTGGCCACCACTACCACAGGCCCACATGGAGTATTGCCAGGTTACTGCCATGCTCTTTTAAGGCCTGAGGGCTCTTAAGTCAGCTTGTAGCTAATGCTACCTGGCCTGGTACTCACCCTTCAGGGCAGTGGTCTTCCCTCTGTGTCAAGGGCAGGACCAAGGATGCCATCCAAGAGCCAAGGCCTGTAGTTGGTGACCCCAATAGCCTGCTCGGTGCTCTGTTTCTATGTGGTTGAATGAATACCTAAAGTGCAAGACAAAGTTCTCTTTAGATAAAGTGCTCTTTACTTTTCTTTCTGCTTTTCTCAGGCAGAAATTCTCCTTATAACACCATAGCTGAGAATGTGCTTACTCTCATCTGAAGACAGCTAATAACAGAGTCTTACTCAAGGCCCATAGTATACTTTCTGGGTATCATTATTGGTTATTCAGGACCCAAGGGCTCTTTATTTAGCAGTTGATGATCTTGCCAGGACTGGGTCCTTCCCTTCGAGGCTGTAGGTTCTCTTCTGGCCCAGGATATGTCTAGAAATGTCATCCACAAGTAGGGCCTGGAAAGTGGGCCTCACAACTCTCACTGGTGCCCTGTCCTGCTGTGACTGAGCTGGTATCCAGGTGAAAGACAAAGTCCTTTTTACTCTTCCCTCTTCTCTACTCAGGTAGAATGAGGAAGTCTCTTTCGGAGTCATGATCTATGCAGCCTGGGGTTGCTGGTGAGGTGGAACAAGCACTCCCTTAGCCACCCTGGCTGGTGTCTCAGGAGATCCTGTGCCCTTTAAGTCTACTGACTTAGAGCCTGATTCAGCACTCGGACTCAACTAGGAGTTATAGTTCTTGTGGCCTAGAATGCCTTTCAAGTTTATTTAGAGTCCCAGAGTACTTTAGCCTGTGATGGTAAGGCTTGCAGGAACTCAAATTCCAACCACTGGGAGGGCAATTCCTTTCTGGCTAGGGCTGGTTTAAATACTCCCTGTGTGGGTGTACATCAGCTGAGCTCAGTCTGGTTTTGCTTTCTACTGTGACCAGGCAGCACTGAGTTCAATATGCATTGTCTCACAATTCCTGTGTGCTCCCACTTCCAAGTGCCCAGATTCTCTACCCACACTATGCAGCCACTGCTTGGGGATGGGGGAGGGGTGGTGTCAGCAATTCAAGACTGCTTTTCCTACCTCTTCCATGCCTCTTTTAGTAACATGAAGTTAAAACATGGTACTATAAGTGCTCACCTGGTTTTTGGTTCTTATGAAGGTGCTTTTTTGTTTAGAGATAGTTGTTATCTTGGTGTTCTTCCTGGGTGGGTGGACGATCGGTGGAGCCTTCTATTTGTCTTGCTTCATCCCCTCCTCCCCTAATTTTTTAGTTATAGAAGCTGCTTTAATGTTTTTTTCAAAGCATTTGCATAACTAATGCATGTGCATGGTACTCAGTTCAAAAGATACTAAATGACACAGTAAAAATTCCATTTCTTACGCTGTATTCCATTTCCTAGTTATCTCTCTGGAGGGAGCCAGGGTTGCCAGCTGCTAGGCATATAAAATACTGTATTATTTCAACCATTAGGTTTACATAATAGTCAGTGTAAATTACTAAAAGTCTGAATATGCTTTATACTTTAAAAATTATATAACTATATAAGCAATTGATATTGAGACCAATAAGTGGATATCATAAAAGAAATTTTCTGCTTTAGAATTTCTTTCATTTTCCTTGTGTTACATTTCCGTAATATATTTGTTGCATCTTCCATGTTCTCTGTCAAGTAATTAATTTCATTGACTCTCAGATGAACTTTTTATTTCACATTTTTAACATTTCAAAAATTAAAATACTTCTTAAAATTTCTGGCATCTTACAATTTATTGGCAATGTTTTTATGTCTTAATTGTGTAATAAGTAATGGTGTGACATGAAATAATTGTGTTCTTAGATTAGACAAAATCTGATATTTTGTCCTCAGATTATTTCTTAAATGATGTTAGAAGTATAGTGAATTAAATAAATGAGGAAGAAGTTGCTAGATCTCTACCTAGACTTCAAATGGAAGTTGAAAACATTTTAAAGTTTGTTCCCAATCATTTATTTCTTTTAGATTTTAGGCTACAGTGTGATAGAAATAGCTAACATTAAAAAAATATAATATTCTGGCTTTCAAATGTCACTGCATGATGTAGATGAAGAAATACCGTGGAAAGGTTTAGTATTTAATAAAGTGATTAAATCCATGTACTTCTAAAATACTAGTGTTTGGGCATTTGTTCTAGATACAGTTCTGCTGAAGTTGACTTGCGAGCTGTCCTCTGGCATCACTCAGAGAAGAATTTAGTTATTGGGAAAGTATCCAGGAGCACTTCCATTGTAGCTACTTTGTTACACAAGGTACAGAAATGGTATCCTCTTCTGTATTATCATCTAGACGTGAACTTCTTTTCTGTAAGACATTACACATGTGAGTCCAGTGGATAGTTGTATAGAGTGTGTACATGTCTTTTAAAATATTTGTTGTGTTCTTTCTATATTCATGGCACTGCATTATATACTGGAGTACAGGAAATAGCAAGATAAGTTAGATGTGTATGTTTGCTCAGATTTTGGGTCTGTTAACATACATCGACAAGACATGAATAGAAAAACCAGCTAGAGAGTAATCAGTGCTATGAAACATACACAGATAAAGGGAGAGACATTACGTACATCAGAGAAAAATAAGGAAAGCTTCATGAAGAAGATATTCCTACAAAACTGATGAAAACTTAACTGCAGAGGAAACTGATCAGTTATTTTGTCTCAATATTTGGAAAAAATGTATTTCACTGACTTGTCATGTTCAATTCAGTTGAAATAGACCCTTCCCCAATATAATAATTGTATGTTTTGCATGCGTAGTTTCCAGTGGAAAGTTCTGTCTATACCAAAAATCTTTTTGATTAATCTGACCTTGATATTTGATGAGCATCATGCAAATTTAAAAGGTGAAATTCCTTTTGGGTTTGAGAATGTGAGCTATGTAAACAACACTTGAGGTCAACCATAAGCTAATCTGGAAATAGATTGTTGGCTTAAAAAAGAGGGTCTGAATTTGGTCATTCCATCCACCAGAAGCTGTGATAAAAGCTTTGTGAAACTGTACTTATTCATTTCAAGTCTTTGTTCTTTAGTATACCACCACAGGGAACACACTTTGATGATGTCATTTCCCCCAATTTAGTCCTGAATCAACAACTAGCTCATTTATGCTTCTACTTGTTTTCTTTGGAGAAAGCACTATCATCACTAGTTACGATAAACTACAAACAGATGCAAAACAGACAATGAACATTTCCAATAGAATTTAACTCATCATTTAAAGATTTATTAGTCATGGGAGATTTATAACTTTTGCATTACTAACTTAAAAAGGATGGACAACTTTATTGTTAGTCAGAACCTTAGACATCCGAACATGTTTTAGGATCTTGTGTACTGCAGATTGTGAAGTGTCTCCACATGAATCCTTCACATTATTAGTACCAGGAATTGACGCTTTCTTTTTCCCCCTTACAAAATAATAAGTCCTCTCACATGGAGCCTACTACTGGGAAAGAGGGGTTGTTTTGCTGACATGATAATAAGTCCCAGGGAATTATCCTTGAATTTCATAGACTTACAGAGATGTAATGTACAGTAGAAATTTGAAGTCAGGTACAATTGCAGTAAGCTTTATCACCCACAATATCGGTAGACTTCAAAGTCCTTTAGTATGCTTAGCTTGGCCATAAGAACTTCTGAATTTTACCTGCAGTTGGTGTAGCCTAGCCAGTGACTGGGATCCTGGGAACATGATAGAGGAAAAATGTAACAGTAAAATTGGTATACTCGATGCCACATTTATTAGTGGCTACTATCATCTGGATGGTACTACTTTGTCCATGGATATATCTAGCAAAAATCAATGTGTTAGTTAGGTTTTTGCTAATGCCTATAAAAAATAAACCCAAAAATTTCAAGAGCTTAACACAATAAAAGTTTACTTGTAATTCACATAACATCCAATCTAGATATTTTTGAGCTTTCCTGGAACTCAGGTTCCTTCCATATTGGAACTGTGCTACTTGCTAGAAGTCTTGGAGTCTTCAATGTTCAGGCAGAAAGAGAAAGACAGAATAGAGAACACAGTCTCCTCTTATCCACCTTTGTTGGCAAGTGACACACATCTCTAATACTTACACTCCATTGATGAGAACCAGTCACATGGCCCCACCTGGATGCAAGAGGAAGTGTCACTGGCTGGGCAGCTGCTTTCTAGCAAAAGACAAAAAAAAAAGAGTGGGTAAGTTGGTTGGATTCTCGTTATCTATATTATGGCAGAGAGTCCATAAATCTTGTTAGAGAGTAAGCTGTTTCTGTACAAAGTTGATCACACCAGATCAGAGAATGTGCTGTGAAAAATCTCATTGTAATTTGTTTTGCAAGGGTGTGTTGCTTTGGGGAAAATATTTTATGCCCACCAACTGGGTATTTATAAATTTCTTGAGATAACTATGAGATGTTGGTAATAAACACTCACCAGTCTACCACACGCTAATTAGTTATTTTCTTGTTATAGGCATACTCTAGGAATTGTTCTGTTGGGTAATTCCATGAGTCTAGCAAACTTATATACATTCTTTTTTCTTTTTTTTTTTTTTTTTTTTTTGAGATGGAGTCTCGCTCTGTCGCCAGGCTGGAGTGCAGTGGCGCAATCTTGGCTCACTGCAACCTCCACCTCCTGGGTTCAAGCCATTCTCCTGCCTCAGCCTCCTGAGTAGCTGGGACTACAGGCCAGCGCCACCACGCCCAGCTAATTTTTGTACTTTTAGTAGAGACGGGGTTTCACCATGTTGGCCAGAATGGTCTCCATCTCTTGACCTCGTGATCTGTCCACCTTGGCCTCCCAAAGTGCTGGGATTACAGGCCCCGGCCTTACACATTCTTTAAAAAAAAAGTTTTGCATATCCCTTCTAAAAGGAAATGGGAATTTATGCAAAAGCACTTATGACTTGTTTTGCTTGTTTGCAAACATTTGAGCAGATGAAGTATTGATATAAAGAGATTACCTCCTGACAATGATATAACCTACAGCAGAATGTAATAACTAAGAACTGTTGGACTCAGAGACATAAGGTGGGTGTCTAAAAAATAGCTCCCTCAGGAAAGTCAATAGATTTGTCTTCTATATTATTTTGTGCCTCTGTGTAACACCAAGCAAGTCCTCATCATTCTTCATTATAAAATTAGACTTGAACTTGATGATCCAGCTCTGCCTCTTTCTGGTACTAAATTTTTTTTTCAATTTCTGGTTGGAAAACTCTGTAATCTAAAGGGACAGAAGTCATATTCTAAAGAGCTCAATATATAAGGAGTAGCCTGAAGGGTAAAGAGAAAATCGCCAGCATATCAAGCATTTCCTTGGTGAGCAACAAGTTTTCACCTTCTGAATTTAGATTCAGAGAAAGGATATTTAAAATCTAAATAAATCTGAGAATAGAACTTTTAGAATTGTATTGTGTGTCTCAGCATTTATATTCACTAGTTTATACCGTTCTTATTTTTACATTGATGCTCTACCTTGCGTTTGCTTAAAGGGTGCATCCCCCTGCAATGGGAAATATAGGAGGCTTTTTTTTGGTGTAAGGGAAAGATCTAAATGATCAAGTCTGTGTTGAATGTGAAATGCCTCAACTCCAGAAGGTCAATGGGAGCAACCAAACCTCCTGAAGGAAAAATGTCATTGACCTCAGCCTAACTGCATGATTAGTCCAGACTCTTGGTAAACTTGTAAATGCAGGAATATGCCCTTATCAGGTAACCTTCATGTGCCAGGCATCTATCAGTCTTACAATGAGAACAATTTTACTTCTATTTAATACCACTTTTGTGATTTCTTTGAACGGCGTAGTAAGCATTATTTTAATTTGAAAATGTAACATCTGGTATACAGTAGATACTGAACAAGAAGTAGCTACCTATTGTTACTACCTATTAATATTTTCCCTAGACCTTCATCCTTTTAAGGCTATGTGGATTCTTTTGGATTTCTTTCAGCCCATTCTAAGACCTCTTTACAAATATTTATCAGCATCCACTAGGTATGATGCACCTTATTATGTGTGTTGGTGGATATTATGACACATAAGTGATAGTATCAGATGTTGCAAAAGGCAAAAGTGTCTAGCTAAGGGTGACTTACCAATTGTTAGCAAAGCCAGCTTTCCTTTATAATGGGTGGAATAAATGTTATGAAGTTGATTTGACTTGAAGGGTACAGGGGTGCCTTATTGGTCTAACGACTTTGAGAGCTGCCTAGGTCTAACATTCCATTGCAATTTCCATACCCTCAGCTTTGTAGTTACCGCTTTTAAAATATATCACTGGCTTGTGTTTGAGCCTGCAACACATTAAGCTGTTATTAATCACTGACATCTTGCTGTTCATTACTTTGTGAGGTTGCTCTGTGACAGTGAATAAGATGTGTCAAGGCCTAAGACCCAGCAGGAAGGAGCTGCCCTGACACAGCAAAAGTTCTTGGTTTCCATCTGGTCCTCCTCATGGGCTAGCCACTCTCGTAACTGCACCTGGAATGAAGAGCACTTGAAGGGAGAGTGACAAAATCCCTTTCCTTTAGGGCAGCTGAGGTAAGGCTTGGTCTCTTAGAGAAACTATTACTAGGAGAATGGGGAAACAGGAAAATAAACTCCAGTGTATGGAGATAAAGAAGAATGCCGAGCACAGATTTTTAATCTTTCTTAACTGTAATCCATACTAAAATTGGCTTGACTGCTTCCTGCACCTTGATGTAGCCACATATTGGAAACTAAACCCCAAGTTCACTTTTGATACAGCCATGTCGTAGTGCTTCAGAATGGTGAGACTGCTGGGCTTCATACCTAGGTGATGGGTTGATAGGTGCAGCAGACCACCATGGCACATGTTTACCTATGTAACAAACCTGCACATCCTGCACATGTATCCTGGAACTCAAAATAAAAAAAATAAAAAGAAATCCAAACTTGAAAAACAATTGAAGTTTTCATAGCTTTATCCCACCTAAAGGAAACAGCTTTTCCCCTATACACCAGCATATCATTCTTCTCTGCTTCACAAGTATGAATGGCCAATACTTGGACAAAAAGAGAGGAATACTTTTAGAATTTGTAGAACTTTCTAGATTAATGTTTGCGGACACATGGCACCTGAGGAATGGTATTTAAAAACTGAGAGACTCAGAAAAGTGGAGGCTGAGGCAGAACTTTATTTACTTTTTAGCTTTACTTAGATTTGCTGTACCTCTTAACCTTGGCATTCCTGTCAGATTTATTTCAGTAAGAGTTATATGCTAATTATTATTTTATCTTTGTAGTATGATCTGCTTTAAAAAAACTTTTATGATAAAGTGTTACTTTATTTATAAATGGTGAATAATAATGATATGAAATCTTTGGGAAGTATCTCTTTTTTGACTCATCTAGTTTTATGAAGGGTGTTGCCATGCAACTTTTCATTTATTAAAAGCAAATGCCCTGAAGCATTTCAGTACTATGTCCCCCAGAGTACCTGATTCATTATGTGAACTAAGTACATATATTTCCATTTGGAAAGGCAATCTGTTTCCTCATATATTTTCGGATTGAAAATGAGTAGTGATTAATGGCATCAAAGTAAATTATTTAAAATACAAAACTATCTAAATGAACTCCTAAATTATTATGTACCCAAGTTTCATGCTCTCTCTGGATTCATTTGTTTATGCCTATCATAATTAACACTCAACTAAATTTAGTATGAGTTTATTTTTCTACATTGTTATTTTCAGTACAGTAGGCTTTGAATTAAGTATTTATTATTGTGTTCTAGAATACTAATTTTAGAGAAGAAAGATTCTGATTCTTATTGAATAGCTTCTCAAAGATAATTTTATTCTTTTCACTTATTAGCTTGTAGAAATATACTGCCAGTTTTATGTTCTCTAAGCATATTTACCAATTGGGTATTATTCCATTTCCTTGCCCTTTAAAATGACTGTTCTGGATCAGTTAGATGGAGTCAATGCAGACATCTGTGAACCATGCTTTCAAAACAGCACGTGGCCTGCTAACCTTTAGAGATCCTCTAAATTTCAGGTTTACTCCCAGGAGGTCAGCAACTATGCGTTATTTATACATGCAGCCTCAGAACCTAGTGCAGTGCCTGGCGCTCAGTAGGTCTTTAATCCATGTTTGTTGAATTGAAGTGAATGGAAATACAGGCAAATTAGTCAGGATTATTTGGTTTTCAAGTGATAGAATGACCAGTACAAACCAGCCTGAACAAAACGGGAATTTATTGACTCAAGAATCTGAGATAGTCCAGAGATAAATGTGGCTGCAGACTCAACAGGATCCAAGGGTCTCCCCGATGTCATCAGAGCATTGTACTTCTCCCTTTCTCTTTCTACCCTGGGGTCTGCTCTACTCTGAGTTAGTGGGCTCCCTGCATGTGCCAGCAAAGAAGACCATCAGCAGCTCCAGACTTCTGTTGCCCTGATAGCTAGCCTTTTCTGGAATGGAAGGATCTCTGCAAACAGCTTCAGCACAAGTCTTGGTCTGACCCGTTGAGTATCAGTGGCCTGAGGTGACCTTGCCATGCCTGAAGCCATCACTTTTTGCAAGGCAAAAGTGTATCCTGCGATGTGATCAGTTCTATCCAAATCACATGCTTAAAAATGGGGTGTGATGGTTCCCCAGAAAGGTACCAGCAGATGATCACCACCTCAGGGAAATGTTACAAAATAAGGAATGGCAGCTGCTAGCATCAGAGCACAGACACAAAACATACCATAAGTTTGAAACAAGATTAACCTCCTTTCCTTGGGCTCTTTACTCCTGGTAGACTTGGCATTTTTAGGAACTCAGTAATTTTTAGGAACTCATTTTTAGGAACTCAGAACTCAGTCTCCAGTTGGAGTTTCTGAGCCTCAAAACCTATAACACATGGTGAGAAAAAATGTATTCTCAATCCTTGGAGTAAGGAATATTAAAAGGCTTAATCTTCATATTTTTCCTAGATGGTGTACCCATTAGGAACTGAATTCCTTTTCTTTTAAAGACAAGTCTTGCTGGAATGGATACTTCCTAGCACAGGTTTTGTTTAGTGTAACATTTCTTCCTGCTGCTCCTAATGAAGCTCTAATAAGGGACAATTCCAGGACTTCCCCTCAGCAGTGTTCCCAGGGCTCCAACCTGTTGGCAGAAGCTTCTCTGCATATTCCTTTCCTCTCAAGAGGAGTCTCCTGGAATATAGAGATGGTGCAGAGATGTGATATCCTCTTCCCTGAATCCAAGCCCAAGTCCCTAGGGGACTTGGCAAAAGTTCCTAGGATCCTTTTAAAATGTACTCCTTTGGGTTACAAGTGCTCATGTGTAAATTGATTCCTGGGAATAGTTTTCTGGTACCAGAATTTCTCCAGGAGAAGATAGATAAATGAGTTCCTAATAATGACCCCAAGTTCCATGAAAAAGTTAGTTTCTAAGTTAACCCTATTCTGGAGTCTCCTTACAAGTTACTATTAGGTTCATGAGGTCAGGCCAAGTAGAAGCTGAAACTTGCTCTAGAGTCATGTCAAACACCTTGAAACCTGAACAGTGCACTTCCCCTTATTCCCCTTCATTTGCAAATATAAGAGGTACTTGCAAATATAAGTTTTCTGGGGACCCTTTCATCCTGAGATATTACCTCCTGGTGACATTGACTCATATTGTATTTTGGTGAGTGTCTGGTGAAATTATACTAATTAAGAAAATTAGAAAATAAGGTTATGCTATAGCAGAATATAAAAAAATTGAGTGAACATTCAAATTAATTTGTTTTGTTTGTTTGTTTTTGTTTTTGTTTTTTTGAGACAGAGTCTTGCTCTGTTGCCCAGGTTGGAGTGCAGTGGCACGATCTCGGTTCACTGCCACTTCTGCCTTCCTGGTTCAAGTGATTCTCCTGCCTCAGCCTCCTGTGTAGCTGGGCTTACAGGTGTGTGCCACCATGCCCAGCTAATCTTTGTATTTTTAGTAGAGATGGGCTTTCACCATGTTGGTCAGGCTGGTCTCGAACACCTGACCTCACGATCCTCCCTCCTTGGCCTCCCAAATTACTGGGATTACAGGCGTGAGCCACCGCACCTGCTCAACTTGTTTTTATTATATCAAGATGTTGAGGAAATATATTAGTATTCTACCATTATTATATGTTATGAATATATTTATTGGAGAAAATGATTAATAATTGGCCTTTAATTTCACATCCATTTTTACTTAATAGACATAAGCTTTGCTGTGATGGAAATACAGTTATAATAAGATAATATTGTTTTATTTAAACTAAAAGTTGATTTTCCAAATACAACCAAATTAAAGTAGTGATACATTGGAAAAGGTTTCTTTCACCAAATTAATTCAGATGCTAGACAAGAGTCTTCTATTTTACACAGAACATTTCCTAGAAAACCTAGATGGTGAGTCTTCATATTATCATTAAATTTATACATGGATGCATCAAGACACACATGAGGATATGACTGCTAAATGTGTGTTGCTAGATATGTTTCTAAAAAAGAAAAGGTTATCACCATTCTTTACTAGTTACCATTCTTCTTCTTCTTATTATTATTATTAATTACTTTGTTTCCCAAAGGCTTCTTTAGCTTCTACAAAATTTTGTCTTAACATCCAGCATGATATCTTTCTTTTATTCCTTTGTGGAAGATTCAGTAATATTGCTTGTGTACTATTCATGCAGTCACCATGTGTCAAAACTGTTCACCAAAACAAAATAAATGGCCATAGTAGACCAAAGAAAACACATCGTAGCAGTATAACATATCTTTTACTTTCTTACTTAATATATACTAAATAGTATTATGAAATTTCTCATAACAAAAGACAGTTTTCAGCACTTATCAAAAGCACTTATACTTTTAAAAATAAAAGCATTTTTAGAAATGGGGTCTCCTAGTCTGGAGTGCAGTGGCGCGATCATGGCTCACTGCAGCCTGGAACTCCTGGGTTTAAGTGATTCTCCCACCTCAGCTGGGACTACCAGTGTGTGCCACCACTCCCAGCTAATTTAAAAACAAAATAGTTTTAGTGATAGGGTTTCACTATGTTGCTGAGGCTGGTCTTGAGCTCCTGGCCTCAAGCAATCCTCCCACCTCAGCCTCCTGATATTTGCTTTTGATTTCTTAATATATTTATATTATTTTAATTATCTCTTTTTCCTTTTGGTTCATTTTAAAAATTCATTGTATTATTTTTTAAGTATCATAATATATTACAATTAACATAATTATATATATCTTATATATAGAATGGATATATATAAATCTACCACATGTGTTTAATTCTATCACAGATATATATAAATCTATCACAGATTTTTAGAAAAACACAGATATGGGCCTGGCGTGATGGCTCATGCCTGTAATCCCAGCACTTTGGGAGGCCGAGGCAGGTGGATCACGAGGTTAGGAGATTGAGATAATCCTGGCTAACATAGTGAAACCCCATCTCTACTAAAAATACAAAAAAATTAGCCGGGGTGGCGGCGGGCGCCTGTAGTCCCAGCTACTCGGGAGGCTGAGGCAGGAGAATGGGATGAACCTGGGAGGCGGAGCTTGCAGTGAGCTGAGATCCGGCCACTGCACTCCAGCCTGGGCGACAGAGCAAGACTCTGTCTCAAAAACAAAACAAAACAAAAAAACAAAAAACAAAACAAAACAACAAAAAAAGAAAAACACAGATATATACACACACACACACACACACACACACACACATCCAAACAATAAAAATAATAGCTAACTATAATAGCTAACTCAGTAATACTAAGTACTTCCTGTGTTGTACAAGATATCATGGTAATGACCTTGGCTTCAATGGTAGTGAAGCACATGATGTTGTGGTTAAGAGCACAGACTCTGGGGCTAGACTGACTGGGTTCAATCCCAGCTCTACAATTTACTAACTGGCTCAGAGCTGCTAAAGTAGCTTTCCCTCATTGGTACTATCCTGAGTATGAGAATTACACAAAATATATACAGCATGCCATGGATTGTTATAGATTTACTTTTAGGAAACTTTTCAGCACCACTTGGAGTAGCATTAAATGAGGCACACAAACATGTAGAAATAAATAAATGTTTACAGAATAGATAATGACAAAGGAGGAGCTTAGGGAATTTCAGTCATCCAAAGAAACATTATTTTATATCGATCTCACCTGCACATTTAAATGTGCAGTTGAAGGGAAAGGCTTTACAAACGTAAGGAAGGGTCACTCAGTGTTGAAGATGATGGCTTAGTAGTTCTCAGCTGAGTCAGAAATGTGATAAGTGCTGAAAACTGTCTTTTGTTATGAGAAATTTCATAATATTATTTAGTATATATTAATATATGTTCTTGCAGTAGATTTTGGTATTGCAGCTAAATCTAAAACAGTAAACATAATAACAATGCACATTGTGTTGTAGAAGAACACAAATATAAAACTTTAAAATATGGATCCACAAGCAAGGGTCCCTGGCAAGATGGGTCCTATGTGCCACCATCTATCGTTATTGCTTATGCCTGTTGGATTGGAGAGGTGGCCAGTAATCATACCTGCTAAACTAGGTATAGTAACCCGTAAAGTAACAAAAGCATTACTTAGACATTTTTCATGTTGGCTTTTGCTTTTTTCAAATTTTCACTGTGGATTTCCATTTTTCCAAAAATTCAAATTTTATGGGGTAAATCATAACATAGTTTCTAATGTATGACCTGACATTGAATAAAACCTCAAACTTAGGAAAATGAAAGCCACAAAGGTTCAAAATAACCAACTTAGATGTTCACTGAGCTGTATAGTTGGTTAACTGCATTTAGACAGCTATTTTAAGTTCAGGTCCCATTAGCAATATGGAAAAGTTGCTAAATTCCACTTCTGAAACTTGGGAATGGGGTAAGTCTAAATATGCAGTGCTTATGATTTAATTCTGTTGGGCTCAGGTTATATAATATTATAAGTAATTGTATCATTCCTTTCATAATTGATACGTAAGGCATTGCTGTTGGCAATCACAGGCTGTAGATGCAGGGATAGTAATGGTACTCTGATATGACGGAGAGTTGTGAGAATGTGTAAGAGAGAGAAACTGGAAATCACCGGAATGGACAGGCATTGGGGTCATATCTTGTTCAGTACTTCCCAAATCTTACCCATTTAACCTTTGTCCCCAACCTCCCTGCTTCTCCCCATCTGCCACAATTTGAACACCCAAGCCATTGCGCTCACAGAACTTCATTCTTTTCCCTGTTACAGTGTAGCATATTGAGTTGTTGCAATTTTACCCACCAGCATGGAAACTGTCTGAGAGCACCTGGATTTTATTACTTGGAATCCCCTGCATTGGAGAAGGCACTCGAAAATTGTTGAATAAATTGCAATAGGTGAAATGATGTCATCTCACCCCTACTTAAAAAGCAACTGTATACTTTGATTGCTTTCCAAGAAAATTGCTACATACATTAATTTCAAATCAGAGGTAGCAATGGCTCCTCACTGACGTTTAGATAAACTCCAAACTCTTCACTTTATATCTGAGGTCCTTTATGACCTGGCTCTGCTATTTTCTCTGCCTCATCTATCGCAGTCCTATCCCTTGCACATTATATTTTGGTCAGAGTTGGCATTTGCAGTACCCCATATATGCCATGCAGTTGTTCACCACCCTATCTTTATACTTGCTGTTTCTACCTGGAAACCTTTTTCTCCACTTTAAAAAATATATATAATTTCATTTATTACAGAAACACAGAATATAAAAATTCGGGTAAAGAATTTACATCTTTCTAAAGCTTACCTATATATTTGTGATGTTCATTGATTTCTGATTAGGTTTTATTTTCTACTTTGTTGAAATGCTTTTAAATTCAAATACATATGTGCTTATGGTAACAAGACAATACTAACAATAATACAATAATAAATAAATATTAATAAAACAACAGAGTCTTTGTTAAATATATATTAAATGATGGCATTATGCTAACACTTTACATAGATTATTTTATTTATTCCTCAGAGCAACTATCTGAGTTGAGTACTATTCCCATCCTATTTTGCTAAGGAAACAGACTTAGAGAAGTGATTTGCTGAGGTTTGCATAGCTGGTGAGTAGAGCAACCATTAAAATTAATCATCTTCCCCTCTCTTACTCCAGTCCCATTTTCCCAAGCAGTTTGTTAATAAGTACACACTTACCTACACATTGCCACTTCATCTAGTTACTTTTGCCCATTTTTAAGAAGTCTTAGCTAATGTATCACCTCCTCAAGGGGCTTCCTCTGATCCCTACCCTTAATCTGGGTCCTGGGTATCCCTCACATTATTCTGAACATACTGCAATCATGGATTGTTACGATACCTTGTATAAATACCACCTAATTGTCTCTTCTGCTAGTCCCTGGGTTCTTTGATATCTGTGGATCCTAGTATTTAGCACAGAACTGGCCCACATTTGGGCATTATATGAGATGGGTTCGTTTATTCTTCAATATATTTATCCAACTTCTGATATGCAATGTCTAAATGCCTGGTACTGTGGTAATCACTAGGGATAATGGTGTGTCTGTTAGCTTTTGCTGCATAACAAACCACCCTTCAACTTTGTGGCTTAAAACAACAGCCATTGATGTAGCTCATAATCCTGCAGGTTGGCATTGTGTCTGGAGTGGGCTGGGTTTTTCTTCTGGTGTTGGCTTGGCTCATTCATGCAGCTGCAGCGAGCTTTGGGTCAGCTGAGACTGACTGGACCAGAATGGCCTCAGCTGCTTGTCCTGATTGAAGTGGCTTACCATCCTCCAGCTGGCTTGCTCGGCTGGTTCACATAGGCAAGTTTTCAAGAGCATGAACAGCCTCTTGAGGCCTCTGCTTGGAATTGGAACAGTATTACTTTTGATGAGTCCTATCTTTCAAGGCAAGCCACAAGCCCAGCCTCCATTCAAGGGGAGGGAAAGTAAATTCCACCTCTTAATGGGAAGAGCTGCAAAGACACATTGCTTTATATGTAATACAAAAAATTAATGATAAATTGTGGCTACATTCACAATTTACCACAAGTGGTGAGGAAAAAAACACAGACCTTGCCCTAGGAGAGCTTCTGATCTAGTGGATGAAATACAATATTACTTGTAAGGTTACAAAGAACAGCTATGTTTTTCATCAATCACCTCGATATTGGAAAGCACTGAAGCTATTTATTTTGTCTTTAAAAGGAGTTTCCTTAGTTTAACTCTTTAGCCTGTTTGTGAATAATTCAAGTTCTTCATTTCATCCTCTCCATTGAATCTGTGACCAGCAGAAGGCATTCCCCACAGGAACCCTGGAAACTGCAGAAAGAGTGCGATCACTAACTAATGCAGCTTCTGAGCGACTCTCTATGTTCTTTCTCTCTGCCAGGTAAACATATGCCTGCAGCCCCCTTTGCCCTGGGCACACATACTGCCTGCCACACAGCGCCAGGCCCCACCTGACTGATTGACTGGAATTCTGGTGGGGCAGGCAGTGAATCACTCACACTTCTGGTTCTGGTTCAGAATCCACATTAGGTTGATTGCACCAACCACCAAAAGCAAATATGTGAAAATTGCTACTTTGGCTAAGCGTAGAGGCTCTATGTACATACTCTGTATTGTTCTTCACTCAATGGAACCAACAAGAAACAAGATGTTTTCTTCTCTGTATGTTATTCTGTATCTCGACAGGAAATACCTATTTTGAAAAAAAGATGGTTTTGTTTCAGGATGTACAAATTTTGAGTTTTTTTCTGTTTATACAACTTTATTGGGTAGGAATCTTTTGTTTACATTTTAATTTTTAAAAAATATGAATTCTGTCATTCTCTCTGTGCTTATTAGCTGAAATTCTTTTGCAAAAAAGAACTTTCCTCTAACTCCCCTTCTCTTATTCCATCAAACAGCAATATAGATTCATAGTTTGTTTTTTGTTTTTTGTTTTTTGTTTTTAAACTTTCTTACTAATTAGAACCTGCTCAGGCTGGATCTTGTATTCTTACAGCATGACCTACTAAGTCATGACATTGTCACTAGCATAAATTGTTCAAACTTGTCTTGTGTTTTCCCTGCGACAGACCTGGAGTCAGACATTTATTTAGGAATCCCTGGTTCCTTTTGGGGGAAATAAGTGGGATAAATATTTTCTCTATGTGAACTATTTGATAAACTGTTTGTTTTGTTTCAATTTGTATTCAGTTTTAGTCCTTGGTCTTCTTATTACTTAGTTGGTTTTGTTTTGCTTTCACTCCTACTGAGTGGATTTGATGTTTTCAATTGATTTGATTATTTCATTTCTGGGATATGTAGCAATCAAATGACAACATCACTAGTTAAGGGGTGGCCTCTCAGGGGTGTCAGCTGTGAAAATCCTGAGACAGAGCACTCAAAAACAGAAGTGTCAGGGATCATGCAGTTATTCCTGAGTTTTGGGATTTTAAAAAAGATATATAGTATTCTTTATACAAATTCTTATATAGATGACTTACAAATATTTTCTTGTGGTTTGTGACTTATATTTTCATTCCCTTAATAGTTAACTTATTTTTTTATTGATTTTTGAGATTTTTTCAAAATAATGCAGCTATAATAAGAGGACCAAGTCTCTAGGACCCAAGCTCATGAAAACCTCATTTTCTGAATGACTGATTTACTCTCAAATGGGTTGAAAAAGTAAATGTAGGTAACTATTTAGCTGATATAGCACTAAAAGCACAGCAAAATATTATGAAGGAACTATTGATAAGTTGTGTAAAAATTAAATACTTTATGTATATCAGAAAACACTAAAACAAAATGAAAGACAAATGACAAATCAAGATTGCATACAGATTAAGGGTTAATATTCTTTCTTTAAAAAGAAGTTTGTTTAAATCAATGGAAAAAACAGCTCACCCCTACCCCACAACATACACACACTAAAAAATAGGCAACGTATCTAACTCACCTGTAACAAGAGAAGAAATGAAGGTGACTAATATGTATAAATATGGTTCAGTCTCAGGATCTAGGGTTGCTTGGTTGGAAATATATTTATCTTTATAATATGTGACCTTATATTATTTTAAAAGTAAACTTACCATTGATCTATGAAACAGGAACTTAAGTAAACAAAAACACGTTGAAAGATCAGAAATCATTGAGTTGGATAGAGAAAAATATGTCAGAAACCTCTGGTACTAATTATTATTATTCAAAGCTAATTGTGTCTCTGAGGTCCTTAGTAGCTAACCAAAAATGGAAAACATTTTAATAATGAATTTCTTACTGTGTGAATAAAGGAACTTTAGCTATGACGTTTCATTACTCAGTGAATACAACTACCATGACCCCAATTGTTAGACCAAAAACCTAAGAATCATCCTGGATCTTTTTCTTTTCTTCATACTTTGATCTATCTATTAGTAGATCACCTTTACCCAAAATACATCCAGAATCTTACCACACCTTCATCCAGGCTACCTGGATTCCCGTAACAAGCTCTTGACAGGTGGACTCGCATTCACTCTTCTCTCTGGTGATTTAAGCTGTATATGGAAATTCTTTCTAGAAGAGATGAGAAACTTCCCACAATGGAAACCAACAAAATGAAATCCAAATTCTTTGCTATTGCAGTGCATTGAAGATGTTTTCACGACCCTAGGTGATTAAGCTCCTGCCCACCTCTCCAGCCTCCTTTCTCAGTGCTCTGGCCACACTGGCCTTCTTTCTGTCTCTTCTGTACCAGGTCTTTCCTATCCCAAGGCCCTTGCATGTGTTAGTTTATGTTCCTGAAGCAATTTTACAATCTTCCCCTGGTTCTCGCCACATCCGCTTCTTTCTCATCAATCAGGACACCTTGTCAAAGTGACCCGCCCTTCTATGCTAGCCCAAGCTATTCACTGTCCTCATGTGTCACTCCCTCATTATCACATTAACCTATTTTATTTTTTTCATAGTATTTTTAGTGCTTAATATTATTTATTTGTTTATAGGTTTGTTTTTGCTCATAAATATTTAAGAACACAAATACATTAACATTGGTTGTTTTTAGAATTGATATCATAGGCAATATTTATTTTCTTACCTATATTTTTTAAAATTTAATATATACAAATAGGCATTGCTGATATAATCAGGGGAAAAAGTCATAAAAATAATGATTCACTTTCATGGTAGAATACCATATCTCTGTGTTTGAACAATTACAGTGAGTAATGTTTTTAAACATTATGAAAATGCAAAGACATATGGAATCACACAAAATTGTGTAGCTAGGGCTCCCATCTAAGCTATTTAGAACAATATGATATATAATATGTATTTCAGAATGATAGAATATTCATTGATGGTTTGGGAGCTATTTTGAAAATTTAACTTATTTCCTCTCTTGACCCCATTTAATATTCATGAGAAAACTTCTCAGTTAAAATCCTGCCCTTTCAGGCATAAAAGGCATTTGAGGTCTTTTATGGTAGTTTTTGTTCATGAGGTTCAGCTCCCATTTATTTCATGTAGCTCTGTAAGATGCTAAAAGCTTTTGTGCTTTAAGAATACTGCACGAATTAGAGCTTCTTCCATTTATGGGACATCTTTTTAAACAGACCCATTCTCTCAAACAAATTTTGAAGTGACTCTTTGCTTTCCCCTTTCTCTTGCTTTTCTCTCTTGCTTCACATGCACTCTATCCCTTCCTTTTTTTTTTCCGTACTTTTAAGACTCAGCCAAGTAGAAGGTAGGTAGCCCACTGTCACTCTTCCTTAGAGACTCTAAGGAAGTCTCTCTGTCCTTACCAACTGAAGCTATATTGTTTATAAGAGGTTTATTCCTTTTGTGAATATGTCAATGTCTCAAACTGAACAAACAATTAAAAACTGTTTTGTCTGCCTGAGGACGAAATAACCATTTGTGCACCAAATATAATGGGGTCATTAATATCCTTTAAGGAAACTGTTGAAATGCTTTTTATCTACCACCATCAAAAATTTCTCTCAAGAAGTCAGTCTCCACAATGGATATATTGAGTACTCTTATGTAGCACAGATGGAATTGGTGTGTGCTTTTCAAATATTGTTTGGCTGAATTTGGCACTTTTGAATGAGTCTATGCCTACAAAATCAGTTATGTGATTAGTATCACATGTTTTCATTGCCATTACATTAGCTTAGTTCTAACTCTGAGTCTCCATTCGGAGTGTCAAACTCCCGCCTCCATAATAATAGCATGCCAGCCATCTCCTTGGAGGTCTCATCACCCTTCAGGGCCAGGAAACCACTGGCCTTTCTTCACTGCCTTCTGGGCCTCCCCTCATTTCAAATACACGGTCACCCCTTGCTCCTTCACACTACGTATCAATTCATTTCTCTGATGGGTTTAGACGCAGAGAAGGTCAAATTGAGTCATTTACTTCAGGCTGCTTCAGGCATTCACTTTGCCCAAATTCAACATAAGTACAACGAGCAGGGACTACTATTCAATTTTTAATCAGTTATCTTGACACAAATATAAGTGACTGAAAGAATCAGTGTAGCCTGGAACCAGGGTTCCTGAAATCAACTTAAAAATGAAAAGACCAGGACACCTTCTTTTCCTAAAGGTAGCACCATAAACTTGAGCGTGGTTTCGATGCAGTTATTTTTGTAATATCCTGAGTTCTTGCTGCTCTACAAATAAACCAGCCCCTATTGACTTCTGACCCTGCTGCTCAGTTCCTTACTCTGTGATCTCTTCCTTCCAACTTCGTTGTTGTTCCTCTTTGCTATTGCAATGCATTGAAGATGTTCATTAAAGCAAACCACAAAAAATATCCTCTGTTTACTAAGCACCTTAAACTCCTTGGAGAAAATAGGTGTTATAAAAATCTAACATAACTAATAAAAGAAAAAATAGCTTGCCTTGGGCAGAAGTAGTCACTAGGAAGCAAAACAAAAAATGTCCAAATTCATGGATTTATTATAGGGGACATTTAGGAGTGGTTGTGTACTACAGAAAGAATAAAGGAATATTCAGAAAAAAATCTGGTGTATTGTATTAACAGAAAATCTTGAAATTCTCAGAAATTATAAGAGCTAATAATATACTCAGGATAAATGAGAATTGCTTGTTATTTTATGCTTTCATGCGATGAAGCAGAACTATGTTTTTATTTATAGTTTGGTATTTATCAAAATCAGATTATTAAAGTTTAGGCAAGACAGTATGTTATCTGCTTATGAAGAAACGTGTGGTGATTTTCACACCATATTTCCTTAGTCAAAGGCATTTTCTTCAAGGACATCTCTCAATTTGTAAGCGAAAAAAAAAAAAAAAAAAAAAACCCTTTTAACAATTGAAAATTAATGAATTCTTTAAAATTTTTTTCTCTTAGATTCCTAAAGGGAAAAAAGCAGTATTGTTAATTTGGTTATTCATTTTCACAGAATTTACATATTATGAGTCAAGATTCCATTACAGATCCTATTACAGTTCCAAGAACAAAAAAGCAGTCGATTTATTCAATAAATTTTTAATGCTACTAAAATGTTTAGAAATCATTCATGATCTCAAGGTGCTTACAATTTAGTGATAGAGATCCAAATGGAAAAAAAAGAAAGATTTTGGACATGACTTGATCAGTTTTATCTTCTAAAAAATTCAGAGGGAATGAGGAGAAATAGAAGATAGTAGGAAAGGAAAGCATTAAAAAGGTACTCCAGTTATCTGTTGCTGCATAACATACTATCCAAAGCTTAGTGTCTTAAGTCACATCAGTCATTTATTTTGTTCCTCAATCTGTAGGTCAGGCAGGGCTTGGCAAGGGCAGCTAATCTCTGTTCCGCACAGCATCACTCAACTGGGTGCATGAGTATCCATGCTCAAGATTTGTTCAAAAGCTTGAAAAGTGGTGATGGCCATTGGCCTGGAGCTCAGCTGGGCTGTAGCCTGGGGGCCTAGATTTTTCTCAGGTTTCCTTGTGGTATGGTGGCTGGATTCTAAGCGCAAGCCCTCAAGGGAATGAGAGAAATGCTGTGCCAGCTTTTGTGACCTAGTCTCAGAAATCACATAGCCTCACTTTTGCTATAGTCACAATCCTGTCTAGATTCAGAGGGAAGGCACTTAGTCCTCACCTGTTGATGGGAGGAATGTCACATTGTGAGAAGAGCATGAGGAACAAAAGAGATTTTGAGTACCCCGTTTCTTTGGAAAAATGCAATCTTTTGTGAATTATCATGCAGCTATAACTCAAATTCTTCTTACATGCAAAATATACTTGTGTTCTCCCCCAAGACCCTCAAATCTAAACATCTGCTTGAAACATAGTATCATATAAGGTCCAAATGAAGTTTAGACTCCTCAAATGCAGTAATTTGGGTACAGCTCCTTAATCTGAGGAACTGTGAAGTAAAGAAACAAGTTATCTCCCTCCCCCCACATACCTAACTTTCAATGGCACAACAGGCAAAGGTAAACTGCTGTAGACCCGCTTACTTAAAACGGGGAAAACAGGAGGCACACAGCAATCACTGGCCCTTAGCAGTCACGAAATGCAAGAAGTTCACGTTGCCAGTTTCTTCATTAGGGTGTAACCCTACTGCTGGGAATTGTCATTTTTCAGCTCTTGGTTCCACGCTCAGTGATTGGCTCTTTACTTTTGAATCAGCCTTTGTTTTCCATTAAAAAACAACACCAACAACCAAAAAACAACCTTTGCAACCAAATAGCCTAATCAGCCTTTTTACTGCCCACAGAATGCTGCGTATCCAAAGTCCACTTTTAATTTTGTAGTGTTCCTATCTGTTTTACTCCCAATTGGTGTTTCTTATAGCAAAACAATTCTGTCAAATATTTTGTGGGTTTTCTATGAATCCAAACCACAGATATTCTCAAGGTAAGTGATTCTTTACTTTCAGCTCCCTATGAGGTGTCTTAAGGTAACATGCTGGGCGGTGGGGGTGCATGCCCAAGATGGCCAAATAGGAACAGCTCCAGCCTCCAGCTCCCAGCGTGAGTGACACAGAAGATGGGTGATTTCTGCATTTTCAACTGAGGTGCAGACCAACACCTCACACCTCACATGGCAGGGTACACCCCGAGATGAAGCTTCCAGAGCAAGAATCAGATAGCAACACTCGCTGTTCAGCAATATTCTATCTTCTGCAGCCTTCACTGCTGATACCCAGGCAAACAGGGTCTGGAGTGGACCTCAAGCAAACTCCAACAGACCTACAGCTGAGGGTCCTGACTGTTAGAAGGAAAACTAACAAACAGAAAGGGCACCCACACCAAAACCCCATCAGTACGTCACCATCATCAAAGACTAAAGTCAGATAAAACCCACAAAGCTGGGGAAAAAGCAGTGCAGAAAAGCTGGAAATTCAAAAAATCAGAGCACATCTCCCCGTAAAAAGGGAAGCAGCTCATTGCCAGCAATGGAACAAAGCTGGATGGAGAATGACTTTGACGAGTTGAGAGAAGAAGGCTTCAGTCGATCAAACTTCTCAGAGCTAAAGGAGGAACTATGTAACCAGCGCAAGGAAACTAAAAACCTTGAAAAAAGAATGGATGAATGGATAACTAGAATAATCAATGCAGAGAAGAGCTTAAAAGAACTGACAGAGATGAAAACCATAACACAAGAAATATGTTACAAATACACGAGGTTTAGTAATCGACTTGATCAACTGGAAGAAAGAGTATCAGCGATTGAAGATCAAAGGAATGAAATGAAGCAAGAAGTGTGGAGAAAAAAGAGTAAAAAGAAATGAACAAAGCCTCCAAGAGGTATGGGATTATGTGAAAAGACCAAATCTATGTCTGATTGGTGTGCCTGAAAGTGACAGGGAAAATGGAACGAAGTTGGAAAACACTCTGCAGGATATCATCCAGGAGAATTTACCCAACCTAGTAAGGCAGGCCAACATTCAAATTCAGGAAATACAGAGAACACCACAAAGATACTCCTTGAGAAGAGCAACTCCAAGACACATAATTGTCAGAGTCACCAAAGTTGAAATGAAGGAAAAAATCTTAAGGGCAGCCAGAGAGAAAGGTCGGGTTACACACAAAGGGAAGCCCATCCGACTAACAGCAGATCTCTCTGCAGAAACTCTCCAAGCCAGAAGAGAGTAAGGGCCAATATTCAACATTCTTAAAGAAAAGAATTTTCAACCCAGAATTTAATATCCAGCCAAACTAAGTTTCATAAGTGAAGGAGAAACAAAATCCTTTACAGACAAGCAAATGCTTAGAGATTTTGTCACCATCAGGCCTGCCTTACAAGAGATCCTGAAGGAAGCACTAAACACGGAAAGGAGCAACAGGTACCAGCCATTGCAAATACATGTCAAAATGTAAAGTCCATCGATGCTAGGAAGAAACTGCATCAACTAGCGAGCAAAATAACCAGCTAATATCATAATGACAGGATCAAGTTCACACATAACAATATTAACCTTAAATGTAAATGGACTAAATGGTCCAATTAAAAGACACAGACTGGCAAATTGGATAAAAAGTCAAGACCCATCAGTTTGTTGTATTCAGGAGACCCATCTCACATGCAGAGACACACATAGGCTCAAAATAAAGGGATGGAGGAAGATCTACCAAGCTAATGGAAAACAATAAAGAAGCAGGGGTTGCAATCCTAGTCTCTGATAAAACAGACTTTAAACCATCAAAGGTCAAAAGAGACAAAGAAGGCCATAACATAATGGTAAAGGGATCAATTCATCAGGAAGAGCTAACTATCCTAAATATATATGCACCCAATACAGGAGCACCCAGATTCATAAAGCAAGTCCTTAGAGACTTACAAAGAGACTTAGACTCCCATACAATAATAATGGGAGACTTCAACACCCCACTGTCAACATTAGACAGATCAACGAGACAGAAAGTTAACAAGGATATCTAGGAATTGAACTCAACTCTGCACCAACCAGACCTAATAGACATCTACAGAACTCTCCACCCCAAATAAACAGAATATACTTTCTTCTCAGCACCACATCGCACTTATTCCAAAATTGACCACATAATTGGAAGTAAAGCACTCCTCAGCAAATGTAAAAGAACAGAAATTAAAACAAACTGTCTCTCAGACCACAGTGCAATTAAACTAGAACTCAGGACTAAGAAACTCAATCAAAACCATTCAACTACATGGAAACTGAACAACCTGCTCCTGAATGACTACTGGGTACATAACAAAATGAAGGCAGAAATAAAGATATTCTTTGAAACCAATGAGAACAAAGATACAACATACCAGAATCTCTGGGACACATTTAAAGCAGTGTGTAGAGGGAAATTTATAGCACTAAATGCCCACAAGAGAAAGCAGGAAAGATCTAAAATTGACACTCTAGCATCACAATTAAAAGAACTAGAGAAGCAAGAGCAAACACATTCAAAAGCTAGCAGAAGGCAAGAAATAACTAAGATCAGAGCAGAACTGAAGGAGATAGAGACACAAAAACCCTCCAAAAAATCAATGACTCCAGGAGCTGGTGTTTTGAAAAGATCAACAAAATTGACAGACTGCTAGCAAGACTAATAAAGAAGAAAAGAGAGAAGAAACAAATAGATGCAATAAAAAATGATAAAGGGGATATCACCACTGACCCCACAGAAATACAAACTACCATCAGAGTATAAACACCTCTATGCAAATAAGCTAGAAAACCTAGAAGAAATGGATAATTTCCTGGACACTTACACTCTTCCAAGATTAAAACAGGAAGAAGTTGAATTCCTGAATAGACCAATAGCAGGCTCTGAAATTGAGGCAATAATTAACAGCCTACCAACCAAAAAAAGTCCAGGACCAGATGGATTCACAGCCGAATTCTACCAGAGGTACAAGGAGGAGTTGGTACCATTCCTTCTGAAACTATTCCAATCAATAGAAAAAGAGGGAATCCTCCCTAACTTATTTTACGAGGCCAACATCATCCGGATACCAAAGCCTGACAGAGATACAACCAAAAAAGAGAATTTTAGACCAATATCCCTGATGAACATCGATGCAAAAATCCTCAACGAAATACTAGCAAACCGAATCCAGCAGCACATCAAAAAGCTTATCCACCATGATCAAGTGGGCTTCATCCCTGGGATGCAAGGCTGGTTCAACATACTCAAATCAATAAACGTAATCCAGCATATAAACAGAACCAAAGACAAAAGCCACATGATTATCTCAATAGATGCAGAAAAGGTCTTTGACAAAATTCAACAGCACTTCATGTTAAAAACTCTCAATAAATTCAGTATTGATGGAATGTATCTCAAAATAATAAGAGCTATTTATGACAAACCCACAGACAATATCATACTGAATGGGCAAAAACTGGAAGCATTCCTTTTGAAAACTGGCACAAGACAGGGATGCCCTCTCTCACTACCCCTATTCAACATAGTGTTGGAAGTTCTGGCTAGGGTAATCAGGCAAGAGAAAGAAATCAAGCGTATTCACTTAGGAAAGGAAGAAGTCAAATTGTCCCTGTTTGCAGATGACATGATTGTATATTTAGAAAATCCCATTGTCTCAGCCCAAAATCTCCTTAAGCTGATAAGCTACTTCAGCAGTCTCAGGACACAAAATCAATGTGCAAAAATCACAAGCATTCTTATACACCAGTAACAGACAAACAGAGAGCCAAATCATGAATGAACTCCCATTCACAATAGCTTCAAAGAGAATAAAATACCTAGGAATCCAACTTACAAGGGATGTAAAGGACCTCTTCAAGGAGAACTACAAACCACTGCTCAGTGAAATAAAACAGGACACAAACAAATGGAAGAACATTCCATGCTCATGGATAGGAAGAATCAATATTGTGAAAATGGCCATACTGCCCAAGGTAATTTATAGATTCAATGCCATCCCCATTAAGCTACCAATGACTTTCTTCACAGAATTGGAAAAAACTGCTTTAAAGTTCATATGGAACCAAAAAAGACCCCGCATTGCCAAGACAATCCTAAGCCAAAAGAACAAAGCTGGAGGCATCACGCTACCTGACTTCAAACTGTACTACAAGGCTACAGTAACCAAAACAGCATGGTACTGGTACCAAAACAGAGATATAGACCAATGGAACAGAACAGAGTCCTCAGAAATAATACCACATATCTACAGCCATCTGATCTTTGACAAATCTGATAAAAACAAGAAATGGGGAAAGGATTCCCTATTTAATAAATGGTGCTGGGAAAATTGACTAGCCATAAGTAGAAAGCTGAAACTGGATCCTTTCCTTACTCCTTATACGAAAATTAATTCAAGATGGATTAGATACTTAAATGTTAGACCTAATACCATAAAAACCCTAGAAGAAAACCTAAGTAATACCATTCAGGACATAGGCATGGGCAAGGACTTCATGTCTAAAACACCAAAAGCAACAGCAACAAAAGCCATAATTGACAAATGGGATCTAATTAAACTAAAGAGCTTCTGCACAGCAAAAGAAACTACCATCAGAGTGAACAGGCAACCTACAGAATGGGAGAAAATTTTTGCAATCTTCTCATCTGACAAAGGGCTAATATCCAGAACCTATAAAGAACTCAAACAAATTTGCAAGAAAAAAACAAACAACCCCATAAAAAAGTGGGCAAAGGATATGAATAGACATTTCTCAAAAGAAGACATTCATACGGCCGACACATGAACAAATGCTCATCATCACTCACCATCAGAGAAATGCAAATCAAAACCACAATGAGATACCATCTCACACCAGTTAGAATGGCAATTTTTAAAAAGTCAGGAAACAACAGGTGCTGGAGAGGATGTGGAGAAATAGGAACACTTTTACACTGTTGGTGGGACTGTAAACTAGTTCAACCATTGTGCAAAACAGTGTGGCAATTCCTCAAGGATCTAGAACTAGAAATACCATTTGACCCATCCATCCCATTACTGGGGATATACCCAAAGGATTATAAGTGATGCTGCTATAAAGACACATGCACACGTATGTTTATTGCGGCACTATTCACAATAGCAAAGACTTGGAATCAACCCAAATGTCCATCAGTGACAGACTGGATTAAGAAAATGTGGCACATATACACCATGGAATACTATGCAGCCATAAAAAAGGATGAGTTCATGTCCTTTGTAGGGACATGGATGCAGCTGGAAACCATCATTCTCAGCAAACTATCACAAGAACAGAAAACCAAACACTGCATGTTCTCACTCATAGGTGGGAATTGAACAATGAGATCACTTGGACACAGGAAGGGGAGCATCACACACTGGGTCCTATTGTGGGGAGGGGTTGGGGGGAGGGATAGCATTAGGAGATATACCTAATGTAAATGATGAGTTAATGGGTGCAGCACACCAATATGGCACATGTATATATATGTAACAAACCTGCACATTGTGCACATGTATCCTAGAACTTAAAGTATAAAAATAAACAAATAAATAAATAACATCCTTAAGATACCTGGAAGACCAGTTGTTTAATGGAGAGAATTTGTGAACCATACTCCTAAGATTCTTAGAGGTCTATTGTCTACCTCAAAAAGTTTGAGGAGCCACTGCCTTAGATCTTTCTGAAACTTTAGTAAAGGATATTATTTCAACCTGGATTGTTCTTTGGCCTAAAGCCTTTCTTTTTATTTATTATTTTTGGAAATGGTATATTCACAGTGTTCTTTCTTTCACCTTTTCTTTTTCTTTCTTTTTTCTTTTTTGCTTTCATTATTAATTTTAATTGACTCATAATAATTGTATATATTTTTGGGGTACAGTGTGATATTTTGATACATCTATACAATGTGTAATGATCAAATCAGGGCAATTAACATATCCATCACCTCAAACATTAATCATTTCTTTGTGTTGGCAACATTCAAAATCCATGCTTCTTGCTACTTGAAAATATACAATAAATTGTTGCTAATTTTAGTCACCCTATAGTACTACAGAATACTAGAACTTATTCCTCCTATCTAGCTGGACTTTGGTATCTGTTAACCAACCTCTGGCTATATCCCAGAGTGTTTTCTTAAGTTGAGAATTACTTGCTGTTCAGAGAGGCTGAGAATAAGAAACAGTTTCTTTTAGTTGTTTTTTAACACAGCAAGTTCTAACTTATTTATATTTAACAGTTTTTTTCTTTAGCTCATCTCTTTCCTCTTGCATTTTATTATAGGCAGCTAAACAAAACAAAACAACAACAGAAAAACACAAAACCACGTATCTCCTTAGCTAGATCATCAAATTCATTAGGTATATTTCTAATTTCCACTTTATCCCAAATGATAGTTTTGCGAAATGTTTGGCTTCAACATGAGACCCCTTTCTTTTAACTTCCAGCAACATTTTTCTCACTTCCCTTTGAGCCTTTGCTGACTGCTTCCTCGAAGCCTTTAACTAACTTCTACCAACTTTTTTTCATAAGACTTCCCTTGTGGGCCTTTCAGCCTCCACTTACTGCCTGTCTCAGGCTTAATGATGAGTGGTGACAATGTGCTAGCAGCCCTCACTCTCAGTGCCTCCTCAGGCTCCGAGCCCAACTTGGGGCACTTGAGGAGTCCTTCAGCCTGCCACGGCACCCTGGGAGCCCCTCTCTGGGCTGGCTGAGGCTGGAGCCGCCTCCCTCTGCTTGCGGGGAGGTCCGTGGAGGGAGAGGCGCGGGCGGGAATCAGGGCTGTGCTGGCAGGCCAGTGTGAGTTCTGGCTGGCGTGGGAGCAGGCTCGGGGAGAGGGGGGAGGGCCGCACAGGGAGTGAACTGCGGTGCGGCCCAGGGCAGTGAGGGGCTTAGCACCCCGGCCAGCAGCTGCTGAGGTTGCACCTGGGTCCCCCAGCAGTGCCGGTCCCCTGGCACACTCAAATTCTCGCGGGGCCTTAGCTGCCTCCCTGCGGGGCAGGGCTTGGGACCTGCAGCCCGGCATGTCTGAGCTCCTCCCCCTGTGGTGGGCTCCTGCGCAGCATGAGCCTCCCCCATGGGCGCCTTCCCCTACTCCGTGGCACCTGGTCTCCTTGACAGCCCAAGGGCTGAGGAGTGCAGGCCCTGCTGGGGACTGGCGGGCAGCGCCACCTGTAGCCCTGGTGCAAGATCCACTGGATGAAGCCAGCTGGGCTCCTGAACTGGATGGGGACTTGGAGAACTTTTATATCTAGCTGGAGGATCCTATGTGCACCAATCAGCACTCTGTATCTAGCTAACCTAGTGGGGACTTGGAGAACTTTTCCCTCTAGCTCTCTGTGTCTAGCTCAAGGATTGTAAATGCACCAATCAGCACTCTGTGGTCTAGCTCGGGGTTTGTAAATACACCAATCAGTACTCTTTGTCTAGCTCAAGGTTTGTAAATACACCAATTGGTACTCTGTATCTAGCTAACTAGCACTCTGTGACTCTGTGTCTAGCTCAAGGATTGTAAATGCACCAATCAGCATGCTGTCAAAACGGACCAATCAGCTCTCTGTAAAATGGACCAATCAGCAGGATGTGGGTGGGGCCAGATACGGGAATAAAAGCAGGCTGCCCGAACCAGCGAGTGGCAACTCGCTACGGTTCTTTTCACGGATGGGGAAGGTTTGTTCTTTTATTCTTTGCAGTAAGTTTTGTTGTTGCCCACTTTTTGGGTCCAGGCTGGCTTTATGAGATCTTAACAGTCACGGGGAAGGTCTGCAGCTTAATTTCTGAAGCCAGTGAGACCAGCAACCCCCCAGGAAGAACAAACAACTCCAGACGCGCTGTTTTTAAGAGCTGTAACACTCACCACGAAGGTCTGCAGGTTCATCTTTCACAGCGAGACCATGAACCCACCAGAAGGAAGAAGCTCCAGACACATCTGAAGGAGTAAACTCCGGACACACCATTTTTAAGAACTGTAACACTCACCGCGGGGGTCCGCGGTTTTGTTCTTAAAGTCAGTGAGACCAAGAACCCACCAATTCCGGACACACTGACGCACGTATTAGATTTCTGTTATGGTAAACCACATTTCTGTACTGGCTACTATTGTTTTGTAACAGATTAGCTGAAACCGAGCAGCTTAAAACTACCATTTTATTTTATTCAAAATCTTGAGTCAGGAATGTGTGAAAGATTTGCCTGGAAGATTCTAGTCAATGTCCTTCATGTCATTGCAGTCAGATAGATGCTAGAGTTGAAATAGTTGTGGGACAAACTGAAAGCTCAGGACTGTCCAGTCTCCTTCCTCTCTTCCTGTGGTCTCGGGGCTAGTTGGGCTTCCTCACAGCAAGACAGCCCCGAGATAGGGCATCTAAAGGCTTCAAGAGAGACTATTCCACTGAGCAATGGGGTAACTGCACAACCTTTTATGTTCTGGCCCCAGAAGTCACATGGCATCACCTCTGTCATACTTTTTTGGTTAAAACAATCAGAAAAGCCATGTGAGTTTCAAGAGAAGGGAGAGAAGACATAGACCCCACCTCTTGAGGAAAGAAATGTCATAAAAATTTCAAATGTGTTTCAAAAATTGCCACAAAAGGTAATTGCAGTAGTTCCTGCGAGGAATTATGAGTAGAGAAGTGTTATGAAGGATGGAAAGTCATGCCTGGGAATGAGAGGTGGACAGGGCATTGAAGGGGAAGGCCTCAGGGAACAATTAGCTCTTAGCAGTAAGATGGGGATTCTGGATGAATTTCCTGTCTCTGGTTTGGGCAACAGCCTTCCATAGAAGTAAGGAAGGAGACACCAGGCTGAGTAGATTTGGGGTTGGGGGAAAGGTGTGGAGTGGGTTGGCAGTGTTAGTTTGAGGTGCCAGGAGCATCTCCCGATGGAGGTGTCTAGGAAGTAATTTGATTGATAGACTGTAAACCACTTGTGGGCAGGGGCGGCATTTATATTAGGTTGGTGCAAAAGTAATTGCGGTTTTTGCTGTCACTTTTACACCAACCTAATATATCAGTCATTTTTGGTGTCCCAGTGCCTTGTGCAGAGGGCTCGCTGACTCTGTCAATACATACAGGTGAGAGCTCAGATCTGGGCTAAAGACAGAGATGTGGGAGCACTCTGACTAGGGATAGTGATGAGTTTCACGGACCTGGATAAGATTACTTTGTGAGAATATAAAGCAGGTATCATCCTAGGTTGGGTTTTTCAGGTTGAATCTGGACAGCCAAAGCATTATGGTAATACTTTTTAAACTGTGTATTTTACATGGTCTTGAAAATTAGAAAATCTGGTCCTACAATCCCACGTAGCAGCGATGAGTAGAGTGGAGCTACGTCAGTGCCCTTCGAATGGGCCTGTGATTGCCTGTGTGCCACACAACTCCGTGTGTGTCTGTGCACTGAATACGTGGTCTGCCTCGTGAAGTCTGGGACCTCTGCTCTCTAGCAAAAAAGCCGAGGGCCGAGGAGTGATTCCTCTGGAGCAGCAGCATTTAGGGAGTAGGAGAAGAAAACAAAGAAGATTGGGAAGGAACAGCCCACAGATATTCAAGAGTGTGCATAAAATATAATAGCTAATTGATTTGCTGATAGTATTAGCACCTATTTTTTTAATTGAAATATTGGCCAAAAAGAAAGCTAACGAATTTGTATTTATGAATTTTAAAAACTATGCTTTATTTCTCACCTCAACGTTAAGTGATTCAAAATTAAACATATTATGTTGATGTTAATAACAAACACAGTAGGTAACTGGCAGAGACATAATTTATGCCCAGGTAGTCCGATTTTAAAACGTACTCTCTTAACTGCCATGCAATATTGCCTCAGACATTTGCTTAAAAATCCCTAAAATTGTTTCATGATGTGGAGAGGAATGAAAAGAGCAGCAGGAAAGAACGAGAAGAGACCTGAAGATGGAACTAGATGGGGCCCTGGGGAGAGGCCTGAGTTTGGGGCTGTGTCGAGAATTCGATCAGCCATGAAACCAGGAAAGTCACATCGCTAGGGGACTAGGCTACATTTTGATAACCAGACTATATAAATTGTGTTGAGCAAAAGCGGTTGGACTGTTTATGGAGAAGAGAGGCTGAAAAAAGGGAAGTATTATAGGTATTATTTCTTTTTCATGGTGACAGTTTATGAGCTAGTTCTGCAACATGCTGTATCTCTCAGGATGGCAGTTTCTGGAAGGAGTTCATGAACTACATTAAACGGGACGGGAACGAAACAGCAGATTAAGGACTTAAAGAGAGAGACCTTCTGGATTCAGGTTTAAGTTAACTCTTTAGACCCTGGCTGGAAGGGTCTACACTGCATTGTTTAAGTGGTATAGGAACCACTGAGGCCTTTCCTCACTATTTAAATAGAAAACTTTCCTTCACATTTAAAATATGAGTCAGAAGGTGTTATTTTTATCCAATCGATTCCAAAGTATTATTCTTAATAAAAGTTGGCAATTTATGGATCCAAAAGTTCCATTTTAACTGAAAGTTTGGTTCAAAGTAGGAGGTATCCACATCTACTTCTTTATGTTCAGTGCATTTTGATTCTGAAATTAAACTTGCTTTGTTTCCAGGAGAAAATGACTTTCAAATTAAACTCTGGAATATGTGCTTGATTTTAGATTTCTCAAAAGTATTCCAATGTTTACCTCCTAGGATTTATAAATGCAGAAATAAAAAATTCTCTTTTCATTTCCCCTGCAACAGTGAGGGGAAAAAAAGATGCAACCTAAAATTTGTCACCCTCCTCAGATGTATCACCTAAGAATAACTATATCCAGGTTTATAGTATTTTATGGTGGTTACTTGCTATGTAGTTCTTAAATTTAGAAGAATTGCAGTTTTTCTAATTGGTATATAATAAAGAGGAATGATATGACATAAATGATTTCTTTTCCTTGGGTTGCCATCCATCCTCCTGAAAAATTTTGCCTACAATAGCATTGAAATTATTTAAATTGCAATCTTTACCAGTTCTTCCTAGGGAACATTGTGTGGAGTTTCACAGGGACTGAGAATGAGTACTCTGGAGCCCAAATGATGGAGTTTGAATCCTGATTGTGTCCCCTCCTGGCTGTATAATCCTGGGCAAGTTGTTTAACCTTTCTTTGCCTCAGTTTCCTTATCAGAATGGGGTAAATTTTAGTGTTATTTCATAGGCTTATTATGAGGAATACATGAGTTAATGTTGGTAAAGTAGTTAGAACAGTATCTAATAGTAAATGCAAAATGCATGTTTGGTGTACAAATAGTGAAATAAAGTACCATGTACAGAAAACAAGTTATAGTGTTTAAGGATGCAGGTTCTAATCCCAACTCTGCTACTTGTTAGCTGTGTACGTATGGTCAAATTACTTCACCTCCATAAGCATCAGTCGGTAAGACAGAATAATTGCTCTGAGTAGTACCTGCTTCACAGAGTTTCTTTGAGGATTAAGTGTGATGGTCTATGGCAAGCACATAGCAGAGTGCCTGCTCCATGGTGCCAATGATTACAAACACATAGTTTTTAGTTGCTGTGAGTTCTCTGCCCTTTTCATTAAGGCGTATCTTCAATTCTTAACTTCACATTTCAAATTCATTTCTGGACATCTAGAGACCCAGATAAGGATGCTTTGAAATGAATGGCCACGGGGTTAGAATGAGAGTAAGTGAGAAGCTAGATCAATTACTTAAGATCCCAGCGGGCCTTGTAGGGTGGCCTTGTGTTAGGGAATTTCCCACTGTCTATGGTCTGGTCCAAAGCCCCACGGGCCCCGAAACCACACTTGTCAGCAGCTTCAGAACCCATCTGTCCTCCAGAACTGGACTCATATTAATGAAGCTCATACGACTAATGTGTGAAATCAGAATGCCAATGTTTCCATTTACAATGAGAAGTGAAACAGCTGAAGATGGGTGGCTCATCTTCCCACCCAGCGCATTTTGCTCCTGTAGGCAGACCACATGGGGAGCAAATCACTAACCCGGCTGTCAGTTTATTAATTTATAAGGAGAGACCTAGCTGCTGAGTTGCTCCTCAACTCCCTCAAGTTTTAAACAAGGTTTCCCTAAAGACATGCCAGATAGGCTCCCATATTTGTATCAGAAAGCAGCTTGGTGAGCATGGAATCAGAAGGGCAGACTGTTCTCAGACCCATAGGTGTAATGGAATGAGAGAAACAGAGCCATAATAGGGAGGGGCATGCCTCTAGAACCCTACCCCAGTGTTTCCGTGGCTACTGCCTGTGCTTACTTCCATGGCTGCTTTATGCCTACTTGCTGGTCTGAGACGGACTGTCCATGGGACACATCTGGCCTTTAAAAGCTTTTGTTTGTCTCAATCAGGAATATTCATGTAACAACCCAGAGCTGTAGCCTTTCTTGAAAAAATCCAGAGATCTAACCCCTTCCCACATCTGATCAACCATCTGGAGCTGAGCAGAGACTGTCTTCTTTAAAGGAAATTTGAGTGCTGCCTTCTTCAGTTCACTGTGGTCTCTGCCAGGTCCAAGACATTGATCTGTGTTACCTACAGGTAATGCTTGTGCCTTCAGGCATTTGAGTTTGCACCCTTCTGACAATTAAAGTTGCCTTTATTTATCTATGTGCTGACCTGCTATATATTTATTTCAAAGTTTAATTCTTAGATGGCAGTCTTACTTTCTCATTTTCAAATTTACTGTCACCCCTAAGCAGGGGAACACATCTTAGTTTGCAAGTCGTAGAGGGTTACAGTGATACGAAGCCTGAAGTGTAAACTTCATAGCCTCAAGGAAGTGGGATACCCCTAATCTGCCTCAGGAAATCTGTGACATTGCTGGCCATGCTTCTCTATTTCTAGATCAAGAGCCCTTTCTTCCTCCTGGCTGAAGAATATTAAGTCCTCTCACTTTCTGAACTTTTTGTAGAGCTACAGAGAAACATATGTGAACATCTGTGTTTACAAAAGAGATACATTTGGATGCATTGTTTGCAAATGTACTTACCATGGGATTTCTTTAAGGAACAAGAGTTTATTTTAACTTTGATGTTATAAATTAATAATCAGATACAGGAAGAGATATGCACCATTTGTTAGGATTCCTAAGAACTATAGGCTTTTAAATTTTCACCATCTCTAATAAATGGAGAAAATTTCATTATGTGATTTGATCACTGATTGTAAAAAATGAACTTGTCTCTCAAGAAAGCATTTTTTTCTTCAAATGAATAACTTGTTCCCACTTTAATTCTTACCGATTTTCTAAATAAGTGACAGTTAATCTCTGAGTTATTGGTTTGGGAAAATAGATTGACTTGAGAAGATAGAAATGTCATTTCAAGGTCTTACTATATCTCACAGGTTCATACTACCTCAAATTTGACCACTTTATATCTTGAATGATCTTTAGGATGCAAGGTTATAACATACTCTCTTCTCTCTGTATCCACAGCATCTTGTTTGTATTTCTTACACTAACATTTACTCCATCTTATTTACACTACTGTAAAATTAAATAATGCATCAGCACAACCTCTGGCACATGGTTACTTCTCCATTTCATTATCATCATCATCATCATCATCATCAGTCTGCCTGCAAGTCTTTTTCTTCAATTAGTCCATAAATGTATGTATTGATTCTATGGTCTGCTTCATGTTTGAAACCTCTAATACTGTGTGAGTTACATAGCAGTTACCCTGTAAGGATTAATTGAACTACTCAGAAGAAATATAAATTTTTCTCAGTTCCCCTTTAGATACGCAATCTAACATTATTGTTGGTAATGCTTCATGAGTAATGACCAAAGAACATTTAATTTTTATATTTTTGACTCAAGAATTATAGGTAAATAACTGAGAAAAAATAATTTTTTTTATTAAACCACAAATTTAAAAATAAAAAACAGCAAAGGACATTATAAACAATGGTAAAAATATACACAGAAGGGTGATATCTGTAACTCATATAATTGACAAAGGAATAGAACCGTAATATTTAAAATATTACAAAGACCTCCTAAATATTTGTCAGGAAAAGGCAAATAACTCAATAGAAAAAAAGGCCAATAATAAGGTAAAATACTGAACTTTGGTAGTAATCAGGGAAATCCAAATTAAAACATTGAGACTTGATACCAATCAAAAACAAAAAACAGAAATATCAAGACCCTTGGTATTTCAGCATCTTGGATCATCAGTACTATGGAGATTGTTTACAAGAGTTTGGTGTGACAATAATTCTTATACACTGTTGGTTGAATTGTAAACTAGCCTAGTTATGTTGGGATGCAGTTTGGAAATATCTAGTAAAGGTGAAGGTGTACATATCGTATGACCCCACAATTCCATTCCTAGATATTCACCTTTAAATGAATACATGCACATGTACAAGAATTATAATAGTTTTATAACAGTAATAAATTAGAACCAACTTAAATGTCTATTAATAGGAGAATGGATACATAAATTGGAATGCTGTACAGCAGTTAAAATGAATAAACTAAGCAGAACCACATGTAAATCTTAAGATAATGCTAAGCAAAAAAGAAAGATTTAAAGGATCTATACACTATTATATTTGTATAAAGAATAAAACATGCAAAATAATATCTTATTTATGGATATACACATATCTAATAAAAAGTATTATAAAAGGTATACAGTATTATAATAAAATGTATTATAAAAGATATACAGTAATGATACAAGCCAACCCAGGAGGGCGTTTACTTTTGGAGAGAGAAGAAAGGATGAGATAGGTAAAGATATATGGAGGTTTTAGATGTGTCTAATAATATAATGGTTTACTTCTTCCAGAAAATCGGAAGCAAATTTGGCATAATTTTAAGTAGAGGCAAGGAGAATGGAAGGAGGGTGTCAACAGACCATGTAGGAGGTTTAAGTTACTAGGATCAGTGGGCTTAGAGAATAAAATAGAGCCAAACAGGCATCAGTTTGTCAACACTGTATAAATTCAGATCCTCATTAGTCATACTAAAAGTCAAACAGCCCTTACTCTTGCTTCAGACTCTAAGCACCTTCAGCTGTGTCATTTTTAAAAAGGGGTTGAAACTGTGGAAATCTAAGGGAATACAAAAGCAGAAGATGTGATGAGCATGCCTAAAAAAATGTGAAGATTTAAGGACTAGAGCAAGCCAGAAAAAGCAACAAAAGGTTTAGATTTTGAGTTAATTAGGAAAGCAATTGTTATACCGAATTCAGAAGCCTGAAATGTTTCAGTGAGCTGTTAATAAAAAAGTTTGTTTACTCTGATCCAAGACTAAATTAATATAAAGCATATTATTATAAACATTGGACTGTTGATATGTTTGCAGTTGAATAAATCCAAGCTGTATTTTATAAAGCCAATAAAATTGCTTGCAGGTGGCCAACAGGAGAAAACAAAAAACCAAAACCAAAAAAACACCCGAAGACCTTGGCCAGTTTTAGAAGGTACATTGGAGATTCTAATGCAGCTTCCTGTCTCTGTCTCTCTCTGCCCTTTCTTTTTCTCTTTTCTGTCTTTGGCATTCACTTTAACCAGACTGAAAAATTGGAGTATTCATAAATTGGGGCTGGTAAAGAATGGAGAGTGGGACAGAAAAGAGCACCATCATTTCTATTACATTGTTTTAAAAAATAGTAGGAGAGTAGTTCACTTAGTGAGTACAATGTACCGAAATATGGAAATAAAGAATATTAAAATATTTTTTAAATGTAACATGTTCTTTTCAAATACCTAAGGAATACATTAATTCATTTTTATTTTACAAGATTTACGCAGGAGGTAATAAACTGAGCAAAACATTGATCTCCCTTTGTCCCCCATCACTTCCTTACTTCAAATCTCTTTCCCAGACCTAACCATGTGTCCACAGTTGGTGTGCAGTTTTCTGGGCCCTTTTCTGTGAATATGCATATAAAAATGTATATACTCATAACTGGGATAATATATTTTTCTACAATATGTTATTTCTGCTTAATATCTTTTAGGGAGCTATGCATCTCAGTGCATCTAGATAACCTGATTCTTTAAAAGAAAATAACTATGTAGTATTCCTTAGTATGATTAACCCATTATTTATTTAACTCTTCCACTGTTTAGGGCTCCTTGCATGGTTTCCTGTTTTGACTACTGTAATTCTCCAGTGAACATTCCAGTATATTCATCATTGCAGTAAAGGGCAAATGTGACTTAATGCATAACAGTATCTGGTAATTACAGTAGTATTATCAGGAATCTGCCTTTCATGTATTTGACTTTGTTTTTCTCATCATCAGCCTCATTTTTAGACAACCTCTTTTAGACAATTTTTAGACAATGTGGTAGCAGATACAACAACCAGCAGTTCTACTCTTAATGTTCTACAAACTTAACCTCTTTCTCAATGTTAGCAAAAGTGGAGAGGTTGGCATGCTTACTAGACCAGCGTGGGTCACATGCCCATCCTTGACCCCTGTGTTGTAGCTCTGTGCATAGTATGCAATGATTTTACTTTTTTGTAAATAGGAGATAAATAGACATCCTAATGTTGTCCAGATTTACATCATTGGGATTAAAGTGTTCTAAGTATTTGCTAGAGTAATGAAACGAGTATGTTGTTTCACAGCATTGCATATGATAAACATGTTATATATGGAAGATCATTAATATTCTAAAAAGGGGACAATTTCTCAATTCAAGAAAGTGTTGCTCAGTGTATTTGCTGAAAATTCAGTGATATGAGGAACATATTTCTTAATTTTATATTATTTCCCAAAACATAGCAAAAAATCCATATTTTATTCATTTATTAAATAATTTTTTGATTAAATTCTGCTATGTATTGATGACCATGTCAATAGCCTGTTGAAACAAAATTCCTGCCCTCAGGTTTCTTACATTCTTGTTAGAGACCACAGACTATAAATAGGTAAACAAATGAATAAAGAACATTTTAAACTGTGATGTACTATAAAGGAAATAAAAAAGATCATCTCATAGAAAGTAATTGGAAAAGGTTACTTCAGGGAAGATAGTCAGGGAAGACCTTCCTAAATGTTCTGGAAAGAGAATATTTGAACCACCACCTGAAGACTGAAAATGAACCTTGAACCCCAGGCCTATGCTATTCAATATGGTAGCCACTAGCCATGTGTGGCTATTGAACACTTGCATATGGCTACCTCCAGTGGAAATGTAACACGAGTGCAAAACATATCCTGGATCTCCAACACTAGTACAAAAATGATAAAACATTTAATAATTTTATAATTATTACATGTTGAAATGATGATGTTTTAGACATACTAGGGTAACCGTTATTAAAATTAATGTTTCTTTACTTTTTTAATGTGACTACTAAAATATTTTAAATTACATGTATGCTTCACTTTATATGTCTAACAGCCGTGTTCTAGTTAGTTTCAGCCTACTTACTGTTATTAACATGGACTTTTTCAGCTTTTTTTCCTTGAAGAGGCTGATGGCAAGTGAATTTATGTAGTAGACTTTTCTCCAAGCATCTATGTCTATAATATTTATTGACCGAGGTATCCAAATATAATAACTCAATATTGATCAAGCTTACTACAACTCAGGGTTAAGGTATATACATGTGCTGGAGAAAGCATGTAAAATTGCCACATTTACTAGAGGAGTTGTATCATTAGTCGTGTTCCTTTAGAAGGGTTCACAAAACAAATAAAAGGGGACTCTGAGTTGGTGAGGTAGGCAGAGCTAGCAGCACAAGGTAATGACAGCGTCAGAAAGGATTTCTGTGGGAAACAGCAGCAGCAAAGCATGAAGATCTATTTCCATTCTCTACTTACTGAAGGAGATTCTATTGTGTTAGTAAAGCATGCCACTTCTTGCATGTTAAAACAGAATTTTCTTCTACAATTGTTTTCATACTGATGGGAATGTTAGTGACTTGAGTGTTCCTTTTTTTTTACATGTCTTTCTGGGAGATGTTGGCAAGTTCTCACACCCTTAATAACATTAAATTAATTCACTGCAGAGAACAAGCAGAATAGTTTTCTTTGTGCAGTGTTGTTATTCTCATTTCCTGTTGTGGCTTTTGCCATGGGGAAGAGGTTGGCTACTAAAACTGCACGTTTGATTTAGCAGGTGAAGTTTTTAATATTTAATGTGAGTATTTTAGGACCCCAGATATGATGTTTGTTATGTAATCTGCACTAACAGTTTTGCAATGGGAAACTCTTCCCCTACTGGTTTGAGAGTTGAGTCATATCCTGTGAATCTAAAGCTACGTTATTTAAACATCACGGGTTCTTCTTACTTTCATTCCAAGTCGCTGCTGTGCAGAGCAGCAAGTGCTCCGTGCAGGGCTGTTGCTATCACTTGGAGGTGAACAGCCTCTTTTGCCAGTATTCAGTGAAGAAAGGCAAGTCTAAATATGCAGTTCTCTCACTGGAGTGAAAGATGTTTTGTTCATTTCTAATCAACTATGCTAGACAGCTGCAAGCTGAAAAGTGCCTGCAATTTGCCATTTATTTGTAATAAGGTAAGTAACATATTTTGGTTTACTCATTGGATTGTGGCAGCCTTAATGTGGCAGTTTAGGTATATGATTGTACCTTAGAAAAAATGCCTTCTCACGGGGTATTGAAGGTTGCATTGGGATTCTAATACAGATAATTTTTAATTTACGGTATAATCTACTTGTGAGATACATAGTATAATACATTGATATTCCTTTTATGATCATTTTTAATGAAAAATATAGTGCCTGAGAAATGGAAACATTTTAGTAGCTTTATATTGGTTTGGTTTTTTTTTTTTTTTTAAGGATTTAGTAGTTGTCAGGTTCTTATTTTCTTATATTTCTTTTGCTACCCTATGATCTCAGTTAAAGGTGAAACATGTATCAGATTTATATGATTATCTTTGAATAATTATAGCTCAATAATTATATTTTTCTATTGAAATAAAAAGTGGGCTTAGTAATTATTAGAAAGTTTAAAGTGGAAAATTAGTGAAAGCCTCTGGACCCTTCACATTTGGCTTTCCATTTAAGTGAAAGGCAAGCATACTTAGAAACTTCTGATTATTCTGTTTGTTTTAAAATTGTATGAGCTTGTTTATCACTGCCTACTTTCTCAATTGCTGTTGGAGGCAGTCATACGAATTGTGTGGCTAGAGAAATCTGTGGATAGAGAATGAATGAGAGCTTTATTTTTCAAATTGTTTAAGCTTGCTTTTAAAGCTAATTCAAAGATTGGGGTGACACAGGAATATTGTCTTGGCTTTATATTGGTTGAAGAAATAACATCAAATCAGTGTTTAAAGTGGTATTTGGTATCCACATAACTTTGCATACTCATATTCAAGGCCTTTAAATTCCTTGGTTTCGAGAGCTATAACTGAATGAGCAAGATATTAATGACTTGAGGTTTTCAAAAATGTGTCTGCTAATGGCTGGCATTATGAATACTTTGGTACTTCTTAATTGACTTACTATCATGCTTGGAGATTGCTTCATTTCTATTCAAAATTATAACCACTGCAAAGTTGCTAGATTCTAACTAAAACATGGAAATTACTTTTCATTAGATATATATTCAATAATTCATGTTTTTGCAAAGGTCAAGGGGTTAATGAGCTGATGGGAGGTATGTCATGATTCTCCTCTTCTTTGGAGTGGAAATTGAAATTATTTCAACTTCCAAACATATTCGAAGGCAGTATTTTAAATTGGAGAATACGGTATTCCAAATTGGAGAATACTGCTTCCTTTGCAGGTTTTGTGGGCTAAGGATTCTCTGTTTGGTCTAGTTTGATGGAGCATGGATTTGTGGAGTGATTATCAAAATGTAACATCTGACTTTTGCAATTTCTTAGCTATTGCCACAGTACAAATGTCCAAATCTTTACTCTGGGAATTGAGCCATAAAAGTACAAATGCTTAAAGGACAGTGGTAGATTTTGTATCTTTCAAAACTGGAGGTGGTATGGTAGATTGTTTTGATACACTGTATTTGTTGAAAGTGATTAGCAAAAAGAGATTTCTCCAAAGCTTACGTTTGAAAAAGAAAAAAGAAAAATGTAAACAACCAATGAACTTCCAATCCTTTCTGTTAGAATTGAACTGCTATTTTATATTTATATAACTGTACTCTTTTTCAGAGCTATGAGAAGAGAAAAAGATGACTTTTCACAATTAGAGAAGTTAATGACATATGTTCTGCTATACCAGTGAACATGATAGATTTGAAAATAAAACTTTGCTTTAAAATCTCTTAACTCTTAAGATTTAGAAGACAATTAAAAGTTTTCTTGTGTTGGTGATATTAATAAAAGTTATTCTTTATGCCTAAAAATTCATAACATGATCACCATTTATTTTAATAAAAAATATAACTCTTATGAAAAGTGTATGCTAGCTTCATATCCTGTGCTGCAATGTATAGTTTCAAGAGATAAGTGGAATTTATCATCATGCTATCTTATGAATAAATCCTAGCTCTGCTTTGTAATAAAATTCATGTTTGCTTTGATTCCAAGAACTATAGAAATCTACTACATGATCATTAGGAGATGAAGGTAAACAGATGGAATTAATAGGCATGTATCTTTTGCAATCTTTGCTAAATACAAATGCAGTGAGATAGCATGTGGTCTATGTGACAAAATCCCGGGCTATAAGGAGTGCAGTGGGAAGAATCAACACTTCTTTGTAATATCAGAGAAAACCTCTAGATTTGGAAGTGACAATGAAGCCCTTGTCTTCTTTTGATTTTGTTTTTCTATCTACAGAGTAGGGAAACACTGTGATGCTAGATGACAGTCCCATACTTCCCATAGGTGCTTAGTAAATGTTAGTGATACTGGGAACATCAAGGTAGATGAAGCATTTTGAACTCACCAGGAGAGTCTGTTGTTATAAGTGCTGAGATTTGTAATGCATATCCCCCTGAGATAAACCCAACTAGGAAAGCTATGGAGATGGTTTGTTGGGCTTTAATTCCATCTTAATTTAGTTGAGATACTCAAATTAGTCACTTAGTCTCCCTTTGCTTGAGTCATTTCACTAGTGGGATAGGATTAGTAATATTTATTCACAGCAACTTACAGCATACTGAAATATACCAAATCAAGTTCCAAATCTCCCTCCACAGGGATTTCTCTCCAAAATGAAAATAATAGTAATGCCTAGCATTTAAGTCAGACTGTATAATAACTATTTATGAACTATCTGTTTTACAGCAACTTTATGAGGTATGGGTTCTATTATTATTATTATTATTTTCTTTTAATGATGGAGAAACTGAAGTACAAGGAAATTAAGTGACTTATTCCTGACATCACACAATTAGTAGTAGAATAACCAGAATTAAACCTAGGTAGTCAGGCTTCAGAGCCAAGATACTTAACTACATTCTATGCCACCTTCTATTAGAATCCCTTGGTCTTAGTAATTTGAAATGACTGCTATAAAGTACTACAGAGAGGAAAATACATCTTTTAATGTTACTACATTTAATCATTTTAATGACTGCAACATTCTTATTCTTATTGAAACCCAGGCCTTTATGAGCCAGAAATATACTGAAGTTATTTGGAATTTACATAAGATGGGTGCTTTTATTAACACAAATGTGTCTGGAATGAGCATACATAACTGAGAGCTCTCCTAGGTGATCATAGTCTGTGATGATACAAAAGATTTCCCTTTTTTGTTGTTGTTTTTGATGTGCAAGTGGGGCAGAAACAGTTTTCAGTCTATGTTTAGTTATCTGATACAGTCCCAGGAAAGCTTTAGGGAATTTTGTGTTTTGATAGAAGATTAATGTCACATCTGTCTTTTTTCTGTTCATTCCCTAAACATTTCCTGGTGAAAGTCATTATTTGGGAAGGAGCACATTGAACAAACTGTAGAATGGAGAAGTTTAGGTCTGTTATACAACCAGGTCCATTTTGATTTGCTTTCCCTAGAGACTCCACAAATTATCTTTGAAATTCTTGGGTGGCTTTCAAACCTTCCTGTTTTATCAGGTCTTGCAAACAAGATGGAGGGATGGATGTATTCATGGATGGATGGATGGATGGATGGATGGATGGCAGGATGGATGGATGGATGGATAGAGAGATACATGGATGGATGGATGGATGGATGGATGGATGGATGGATGGATGGATGGATAGATGGATGGGCAGATACATGGATGGATGGATGGATGGATGGGCAGATACATGGATGGATGGATAGACAGATACATGGATGGATGGATGGATGGATGGATGGATGGATGGATGGATGGATTGTAGGGATAAATGAAGGTGTTCCCATATCTGTTCTGAGTCATGACTCATGTACCTGATACTGGATTGGGACGAGACTAGAAAATGTGGGCCCAGAGGAATGATGTATGAGATGTGAAAGAGTTTTCCTTAGTTCATCTCATATTTTGTTGTCTGATAGTTTTCAATGTGGAATGAACATAGCTATAAGCCATTTCTTGCCACAAGCCTTTCTTCTATTTCATATTAGTTTTTAAAATTATATATAATGAACCATAATTGATTTACTTCATCGATTCAAAAGCTAAATGTATGCAGATATATACATATATATTTATATACATTATTCATATGCAGAGAAAAAGAGAGACAGATAGAGGTGTGATAAAATTAAAAGGTCAAAATAAATTTGAACACCTAAGTTAATGAGAATTGTTAAACTTTGACTATTTTATAATTAATTTATTATGAAGAAAATAACCAAGATGCAGAAGAAACAATTATGGCAAAATATCAAAAAAGAAAGGTATTTTTAAGATCATTTTTCAATACTTGTTTACAAAAGTGCATAGCATTTCTTTCCATTTTGGAATGGCAGCTTTTTTCCCCACAATATTTTATCAGAGAACTCAAATAAGAAGTCTGGGAATCAAAATTTATTTGGCACAATTAGTCAATTGTGAGTGATCATTTCCAAAATAAGGAAGGTGACTAAAGACTTGAGTTAGGAAATTCTGCAAGTTTCAGAGATGGTATTAAGATGTTATTGTTTCAAGTTTACAAGGCAGGGAGGGAATACAGAGAATATTTTCCTGTAAAAATACTTGATCAAGCACAACTAAACAGGATCAAAAGCTTTAGACAATGGAAACAACTCTACTGGGAAAATTACACATTTGGCTTTGACCCAAAGGAGTCATTAAAAACAAAAAGAAAAAAGAAAAAAAAAACAATTATCATATAGATTTCCCCCCACCCTTAAACAAAATAGCATATTTTCACAGTTTGAGGACACTCTATTCCTTTATGTACAGAGGCCTTGTGTTATTTGAAATACATTTGATTCCTGTGGCTCACTGTTTTCTGGTGGTGATTTCCCTCACTTAGAAATAGCATGTTCCAAGTCAACAATCAGTGGACAGCATTACCCTGGCCCACTGGAAACCTTAACTCCACATAACTACAGCCTGAGACTCAGGTTTAATGTTCGACAGTGAAGGACTTGTTCTCTGACCCCTCTCATATTTCCCAACAGTCTATGAACTATTTCAATATAGGAATTCCTTTTCTCTTTTTTCGTTTTTCAACTCAATGGTTCCTGTGAATCTTGAAATCAATTCTGAAACAATTACTTCTAAGTTTAATCCACCTGGAAAATTTTCACTAAACTCATGTCTAGAGTTTGAAAAATGTTATGCTTAACGTAAACGAATGAATGTTTCATGGCAAGTGTGTACAGTACTCGTTGCCCCTTTATCTACAGTTTTGCGTTTCAAGGTTTCAGTTACCCATAGTACTGTATGATATTTTGAGAGACAGAGACAGAGGCCATATTCATATAACTTTTATTATAATATAACATTATAATTTTTCTATTTTATTATTGTTACTATTATCTCTTACTGGGCCTAATTTATAAGTTAAACTTTATCATAGGTATATATGTATAGAAAGAAATAGCATATATAGGGTTCAGTACAATTCTCTGTTTCAGGCATCCACTGGGGGTGTTCTAACATATTTCCTGAAAATAAAGGGATCACTGTACTTTAAATGTGTAAGTAGCTGCAAAGAATCATTAACACACCAGACAGAAGAAGTCTCTGTAGCCTTATTACTGGTTTTAAATTATTGAAAAATCACACAGCATATGAACATTCAAGAGTTTCTGAAAGTCATGTAACAATTCCAAAAGTATCCACATTACCACTAGGAAGCCACTGATAATGGCAATAGTCACTTTTGTGAGAAAGTGTTAAGAAAGTTATAGTTCAAAGTTTTCTAAGGGGAAGAAACAAAGATAAAATTTTTACATAAAATTATCTCATCAAATCTAACTAAATAAGGTAAAAATATACCCAGGTTTTAGACCACATGGCAGGAGCTTTAAAACAAAGGGCAGCGTCTCCATTTGGGTGTTTTTTACATATCAGACATTAATTTTTTCAGAAATTAAGGACTGAAAACTATATTTGCCACATTAATATATTCTTCCCATTATATTGTGACCTCTGCCTCATTGTATCTATTATTTGTGCAAGTTTTCATGAGAGATTATTTTTACATTTTACAATTTTAATTGAAGTTTTACAAACCAAAATTAAGGAGAAAGTTAACTAAAAACCAAACATCACTTTGATTTTAAAAGTTCAGTTCAATGAGTCAAAGCAGTTCAAAGTGTTGTACCAGCTGTAAAATGTCCATGATCTCTTTCTTCACCCTGAATAGTGTATAATTCATATGAATAATGTTTAATTGAATATAAATAGTGTATGAATATGAATAGTGTATGAATAGGAAATATTTATATGAATATTGATAATATTCATGCATCCATCCATCCATCCATCCATGTATCTGTCTATCCATCCATCCATCCATCCAGCCAGCAGCAAAGAGAAGTTGAGCCATTATCAATATGGGCTCATATATGAATAGTGTATAATTCATATTTACAAAATGTTGATAGTACAAGGTGCCTTAGAGATCAACTAACTCAACCCTCTCATTTTGCAAATAAAAAATATTCTGCCACAGGCAAATTAAATGACTTGTCTAAAATTATATAGCCAGCTCCTGACAGAGCCAAGCTGGGTGTGGGGTTGCTGTCATGTAGCTCTGCAATCTTTTTACAGCATCAGTCAACATGAGTATCCCTATCTGAATTTAGTATTTAAATTCTGCATTCATTTTTCCTGCTTATTAAAATGTTAATTGTGCACAGTATAAATCGATCTACGCTTGACCTAATTTCCTTTTGGCCACGAACATTTTTTTGAGCCATATTTTTTGGAAGGACATATTTTATGCCCTAGGTAGAACCACAGATTCTACCTGGAAGCTTCCCCTCATATCTGAAAGTTTGCCTTCATTTTTATTCACTTGGCACTGCAGATGTACTTGTAATCACACAGATAGGTCCACATTTAACCGCTTGCGCACATCTAAGATTGGTTATACCTCTCTACCGGCTCCAACTTTCCAGATCCTAAAAATAAACGCATGTTCAAACTTCATAAATACAATTCATTGTATTACTAAAAATGTATACACCTATCCAAATCGGTTAGCAAAATAAATGGCAATCGATTACTAAACAGTATATTAATTATGCCTTTGTCATCAAAGTAGTAATGCCCTAGGAGTTGCCAGCCCTCTCTTGGTGGCCCCTCCAGAAGTTGGGTGGCCACACCCAAGCAGCAGCACTTCAAAGTGCTCAGTCCTCTACACTTTCAAGTGGACGGTGCTAAGGGGCTTGGCCTTCACCTTACAGGAGAGCGATTCTTCAGCTGCATGGTGAAGCAGATTCACCAGGGAATCTTGCTCAAACTACATGTACCCAGGCCTACGCCTGAGAGATTCTCAATCATTAGGTCATGGGTAGAGCCCAAGAATGTATTTTTTTTCTCTCTTTTTATTTTACTTTTTTGAGATGGAGTCTCACTCTGTCCCCAAGGCTGGAGTGCAGTGGCATAATCTCCGCTCACTGCAAGCTCCACCTCCCAGGTTCAAGCGATTCTCCTGCCTCAGCCTCCCGAGTAGCTGGGATTTCAGGCACCTGGCACCATGCCCGACTAATTTTTTTTTTTGTATTTTTAGTAGAGACGGGGTTTCACTATGTTGGCCAGCCTGGTCTTGAACTCCTGACCTCTGGATCCACCCGCCTCAGCCTCCCAAAGTGCTGGGATTACAGGCGTGAGCAAGAATGTAAATTTTAAGAAAAGCCCAGGTAATTCTAATGCACATTTCAAGTTAAGAAAACCTGGGGCACCAAGAAAAGACTTCAAGGAGAGGGTCTGATGATGCCAACAACCAGGGCATCAACGAGGAAACACTGAAGGGAGGCACCTGAGCTCCTGCGTGTTCCATATTCCTGCCATTCCCTTTCAACTGTACCTTTTTGTAGCATATCTAGTGTGCTCCCACATTCTAGCACTGTCTTCTTCCATATCTTGGGGAAACCTTTTGAGTATGGGCATAACCGCTTGGAAAGACATAGGTGAACTCTCAGAACACCCTATGCTGGGAGTCTAGTCAGGGTGCAATCAGTCACTTCCCCACTCCATACTCAGTAAGGTTGAGGAGATGGTGGGCGACGGTGTCAAGGGAGAACAGTCACAAAATGCAGCAATGAATGGGTACCCTTAATCCTAAGCCAGAGGCTCCCAGCCAAGCCTCAGCAGCAAAGAGAAGTTGAAACTTGAGTCTGGATGAGAGAAGTCTAATGAGGTGAGGAAGCTGAGATTCTGCTAACCAAAGAATAGCTTTGGCAAGTGCCACATTGTGGACATGGTCCTGCCTATGCCCAAGACTGAAAGAAAATTAAGACTAACTCCCTAAAAAAAAGAGAACAATCAGCTGTACAGGCTAGCTGGGCTGCTGGAAGAAGGCCCTGCAAGCTTCATTGTGACCATGGGCTAGTGTGATGAGCTGTAACAAGGAGCAAAGTGGCCCATGTGGCACAGGGCTTGAGAAAAAGGTCCTCCATGCCTCCAGTGAAAATAGTTGCTAAATGCGCTTTGGGAGGCCAAGGCAGGCGGATCACGAGGGCAGGAGATCAAGACCATCCTGGCTAACGCGGTGAAACCCCGTCTCTACTAAAAATACAAACAATTAGCCCGGCGTGGTGGCAGGTGCCTGTAGTCCCAGCTAATCGGGAGGTTGAGGCAGAAGAATGGCATGAACCCGGGAGGTGGAGCTTGCAGTGAGCTGAGATCGTGCCACTGCACTCCAGCCTGGCCAACAGAGTGAGACTCCATCTCCAAAAAAAAAAAAGAAAGTTGCTAAGCAGAGTCCAAATTTGGAGCTAGAACAGTTGAAGTTGAATCTAGCTCCAAACATACATTGTGACTTTGAGAATATTATTTGACCTCTGTGCGTTTTAGTTTCCTCCTCCTAAAATGAGAATGAAAACATCTTCTTTGGAACTAGTAACCATAGGTCTAGATGCAGAGTATAATATTGGCCCCTTTGTGCTGCCAATATTTTCACATGATCAATGCACAAGCCTTTTTCACATGATCATAATTCAAGCCAACACTAGTCTAATGGTCTGTAGAGCCATCAATTCATGTGAGACAGTCTTGGGCAAAAATTGAAAAAGCTTGTACTGTGTAGGGTGAATGTGACTAGTAGAGTGATTTATTGGAATCTTTACAAGCTCTTGTTTGCTCTTGTTTATATTCCCCCAGCCTTATGTAATTTTTTTTGTTTAGTGTTTATCCAATTAGGGTTAAGAGGGTAGGACTTACTCTACTCCAGAGCCAACAGAATGTTTCTTGATCCTGGTTTTACTGAAACACAGGAGCAACTTGTCAAACTCTCTAGATAGGAGATGGGGTACATTGGTTCTTCCAGAACCAAAGCCAAATATGCTTTAGCATCAGTTTGCCAACAAACTCCCAACCACCCCCCCCCCCCCCCACACACACACAGGAAAATTGATATTGTTTCATATTAGAGTCTGAGAAATCTAATAGTTAAGAATCCTGTATAACAGTTAAACTTGTTTACTCTAAAGGAAAATTTATTTTTCTCATGGATCTATTAAAATTCCTCTAGAAGGACTTTTACATGTATATATTTCTACCTATTGTTTTCTTGGAAGCCTAGCAGAGAAGTAAAACATATCACTTATCCCTAGCATGTGATTGCCAGATTTTAACAAAACTCTAGTCAGTGTTAAGTTGTATTTAAGACAGTCTCATTTACGTGAGTATGAATGCCATTCTGGTTCTTAGATACATTAGTCTGTGCAGTGGCCACAGTTTCACAGAGTGAAACTTTCAGTCTACAAGATCTCTATGCTTACATGCAATGCACTGATTATTTCACTGCATTTCCCCCCTTGCATTCAGGGACACAAAAATATTTTTAAGATCTTGTGCCCCCCAAGTATACATATGTAACAAACCTGCACGTTATGCACATGTACCCTACAACTTAAAGTATAATAATAATAAATAAATTAAAAAAATAAATAAATAAAAAAATAAAAAATAAATAAAAAAAAAAGAGCTTGTGCCCCCAGAAACTATGGAGGAGAAATGGACCCAATGTTTGTTAACAAATCATCATGAATATCACTCATGATATATCAAATTATAAGCTGTACTGAGGGACATCAGCAAAAGTAGAAAATGATATAGAGAATAAAAGGGGAAGTTAACTTATATTTTTTGGCTCAGACATGTCCTCTCTGAGAAAGTGACTTTTAAGCTGAGACCAAGGATATATAGAGTTACTTTTGGTTTCTCTGCTGTTTGAAAGTTTGTGAGGATTAGAGAAAATGTATGTAAAGTACCCAGCACAACATCTAGCAGCGCCAAAAGTCTCCAGGAGATTCTGATCCAGCCTGTCTCCTAATCAACGACTACCAAGCCAGCTGGTACCTCAGACAGCAGTTCGTGGGCTGCACGTGCTGCCTAAAGCTCCAGATCTGGTGTCGCAGGTATGCCCAGGTTAGCTGAGGATCCCCGTGGCCACGAGTATGCTCTGTATGTGAATTGCTGCTTCACGAGTATGCTCTGTATGTGAATTGCTGCTCAGATCTGCTTTGTTCAACATTTCTCTCCAGGGATAAGCACCCTTCCTCTCGCTTCCCCTTTGTTCCAGTCCATTTGGCTTGGCTCTGATTTCCTGCTTCCACATCTTAGGAATAGGTTCATCCCATGGTACCCTAATCCCATGGAACTTCCCTCAAACCAATACATTGCCACCTCCCCACTGAGAGGTGCCAGCCTCTTCTCCCAACTCTCCCAACCACCTTAACAAAGTCAGCCCCTCCCACATAGTCCCTAGTTAGGATCAGAATGAGCTTTATCTGCCTCTTAAACTTTGTGGTTCCTACTTCTGCATTCCCTCTTAGGGAATAGAACTACTTTGGGATGAATTCACCAAGCCGCAGCTGGGCCTGCCTTTGTAATCCTCTCTCTAGATAGTCTGCCCCAATCTCACACGTGGTCAAAGCCTGGTAGGTAGTTGGTGAGTTCCTGAGTATCGCTCTCTGGGCCAAGGCAGTTCAGGGCAACTTCCCAAGGCAAAGGAGACAGGAGTCGTTCTTGGATTTGGATCAGACCACACTGGGCTTTGCTGAGAGGAACCGGACCAGCATCCAGAATGGTTTTAAATGGACTGGGTTTGAAACAGTTCTCAGAGTGTTGAGAACAATTATGAAGGAATCAGAGTGGCTGTGGTTGCTGAGAGGTTTGGAGCGCCCTAAGGGTATCCCCCAATCTGTACTGCAGAATTGGAACTCCATTGACAAAGAAGAAGAGAACTAGAGCAGGCTGGAGCAGGTGTAGCACTCAAGTTGCCGCAGGGCCAGCCGTGCTGAGGCTGCAGAAAGCCAGGACACTGCCAGCAGCAATACTCCAGCTCCTGCTCCTTCCTCAGAGGGTGAGAGGCAAGCTGGGCTCAGGGTAGCCTGACAGCAGATGTGGCCTGGGACTGTGGCCTAGTAGACCTTCCATGGACCTGGTGCTGGTGGATGGGTAAGGAGAGAACCTAGGTAACAACTGAGTGCCTTGACAAGGGCGTGAAAAAGCCAGACTCCACCACAGAGAACAGGAAGATAGTTCTTGCCCTGTTGTGGTTTCTAAAGTTTGTAATTTCCAAGCTGCTGGCAGCACCTACAGAAAGGGAGGGTCGGCCGGTCGCGGTGGCTCACGCCTGTAATCCCAGCAATTTGGGAGGCCGAGGCGGGCGGATCACGAGGTCAGGAGAGCGAGACCGTCCTGGCTAACACGGCGAAACCCCGTCTCTACTAAAAATACAAAAAAAGAATTAGCCGGGCGTGGTGGCTGGCGCCTGTAGTCCCACATACTCGGGAGGCTGAGGCAGGAGAATGGCGTGAACCTGGGAGGCGGAGTTTGCAGTGAGCCGAGATCGTGCCACTGCACTCCAGCCTGGGCGACAGAGCTTCGTTATACTTGTATGCTTTCTATTTTCACACACATACATCAACAAGCATATCAGACAGATTCTGTGCCCTTGCAGGTAAGTCACCTGGCCTGTGTCATCAAAATGTAGCATATTTCTGTACACTGTATGTTATTCTGCCAAAAAACAAACAAACAAACAAACAAAAAAACTATGGTCCCAAAGGCTAGGTTGACTAAGGAAAAGTGCTTCTAAGCAATTACTTTATTATGTTTGATAAGCTTAACTTGGCTTCTATCATGAAAGACCCTAATGAAAAGTGTCATCTGCAAAGTTAGGAGTACATACAAATGTTTATGCTATGTAGACTTTAAAGATAGTTGATGGTCAATTTCTCTCATCACTGTTTCCACTCCCCTACCTACCAATAATTTGACAGTCCTTGCAGCTGCATTGTAACTCACCATCACCCCACCCTTTGTTTCTGAGCAGTCATAGTGGGTGAGGAGAAAAATAGGGCAAATTTGAGAGAAAATATGTGACTATACAAAAGTCAAGCACATTTCTTTGGCTGTCAAAATTAGGTCTGAAAATTAAGATTGAGAACATCTGTTTTAATTATGTATGTGGCACAGACTGTTCTGTTGTTTCACAGCTTCTCTCAGGAAAAAAAATAAATAAATAAATAAAGATACCTGCTCACAATCTTCCCCTGGAGCAAAGCCTAATTTTCTTTTAGCTATAAAAAACTACTATTGATATTAAATAATGTTCCTAGGTACAATATTATGTAAAATTTTTACAATTTCTTTGGCAGATCCTGTATGGTAAGATTGGAAAGGACAGACTAAATGCAGTAAACATAAATTTCAAAGTGGAAATGACTGACAAAGTGTGTTAGCTCGGTGTTTAATCAGGCATAAAAGCTTTATTTTTTGACCCAATCGTGAAAACCATAGTAATGCAAACCGACATGGAGAAAGCTGCTGGGAACAGCAAAGGAAATGGAAGTGAACTAAATAGAAAACAGATCCCGGCCAATCAGGTCCTTGACGGCTTGAAACATTTACTGTTCTCCAAGTGTCCCAGAGTGTTAGACACTATAGGAAATTAACCCATAAAGCTGCAAGGTATCTTCACATCTGTCATCTGCCTCTGAGGAAGTTGACGTATTAGACTAGACTGTACCTGGGTTTTGTTTGTTTTTTTTTTTTTCATTTCCTTTGAAAAAATAATTGTTATCAGATTCCTATATTTACTGTCTGTTGGAATTAAGTATTTTACTCTTTTATTAACATACCTTCATACCCCGCCATCTCTGTCTCTCTTTCTCTGTCTCCTCTCTTCTCTCTCTCTCTCGCTCTTTCTTTTCTGTGAATCAAATCTATATTCTCTCATTGGATATTTCTCGGAGAAAACCCTACCCAAGACATTCTCTTGCCCTTGAGAAATTTGGAGTCAAATGTGCCTTGGTTCATTTTCTATTCTCGCTGAATATAGTATTAATTTTAACTTGATTTAAATAGGATAATGATAAATTTAATAGAATAGAATAATTGCCTCTTTTTCTCTATCAAAACAGAAAGACCTTGTTGAAAGATCAAGTTAATTTAATGATTTATTTTTCATATTTAGTTTAAGAAATAGATTGTTTGACAGAGAGTAGAAAAGTGGTTACCAGAGACTGGGAGGAGGGTGCCAGAGGGATGAGGAAAGGGTCGATGTTGATGAAAAGTACGAATTTTCAGTTAGGAGGAATAAGTTGTAGTGATCTATTACACTGCATGGTGACATTAATAATTATTGTATATTTCAAAATTGCCAAAGGCGTAAATTTTTAATATTCTCACCACAAAAAAAGATAAGTTAGTGAGGTGATTGAAAGGTTAGTTTGACTGAATCTTTCCACAGTGTATATGTAGATCAAAACTTCCAGTGTATCCCGTAAATATCCACAATTATTATTCATCAATGAAAATAAACTAATTTTTAAAACATTGAAGTATGTTCTAACAAAATTATATTTAAAATATTTAAAAATATATGTAAGCATATTTTATAGGTTAATAGTGAATGTATCTTAGTTTATTTCTGTTTAGAAATTGTATCTCTCAGTTAGTTATTCTTTTAATATATTAGTTGTAAATCCCTTTGGATTTACTATAGAGACAATCTATGAATAATGCCAATTTTTTTCCTTTCTAAATCATTTATTTTCATGTTGTATTATATTTTTGACACAATCATTACACACGTTTATGTGATACCATGTGAAGTTTCAATACATGTATACATTGTATAATAATCAAATCAGGGTAATTAACTAATGCATAACCCCAAACATTTATCACTTTTTTGTGGTGAGAGCATTCAAAATCCCCTCCTTTCGATATTTTGAAATATATGATACATTGTTAACTATACTCACCCTACTGTGCGATAGAATGCCAGAACTTATTCCGGCTGTCTATAACTTTGTACCCATTGACCAACCTCTTCCGATCCCCCCACTCCCACCCCTCCTTAGCATGTGGTAACCACTGTTCTACTCTCTACTTCAAGAGTCCCCAACCCCGGGGCCTTGGACTGGTACCGATCCATGGTCTCTCACAAATGGGGCAGCACAGCAAGAGGTGAGTGGCGGGTGAGCGAGCATTAACCCCACGCTCCGCCCCCTGTCAGATCAGCAGTGGCATTAGATTCTCAAAGAAGTGCGAACCCTATTGTGAACTGTGCATGTGAGGGATCTAAGTTGCACACTATTTATGAGCATCTAATGCCTAATGAGCTGAGGTAGAACAGTTTCATTTCAAAACCATCCCCGCCCCGCCCCTGGTCCTCCTTGCACTTTCTATGGGATCAGCTTTTTAGATTCCACACATAAGTGAGATCATGCAATATTTGTTTTTCTGTGTCTAACTTATTTTACTTAATATAATGCCCTCCAGGCTTGTCCATCTTGTCACAAATGACAGGATTTCATTCTTTTTTATGACTGAAAAATATTCCATTATGTATGTATGTATAGTAAATATTCTTTATCAATTCATCTGTTGATGACACTCAGGTTGATTTCCTGTCTTGGAGATTGTGAATAGTACTGCAATACACAGCTATCTCTCTGACACACTGATTTCATTTCCTTTGGATATATACCCAGTAGTGGGATTGCTGGATCATATAATAGTTCTGTTTTTAATTTTTTGAGGAACCTCTGTACTGTTTTCTCTAACGGCTGTGCTAATTTACATTCCCATCAACAGCGGGTATGGGTTCTCATTTCTTCACATCCTTGCCAACACTGGTTATCTCTTCTCTTTTTGGTAATAGCCATTCTAACTGAAGTGAGGTGATATTATTGTAGTTTTGATTTGCATTCCCTTGATGTTTAGTGATGTTGAGCATTTTTTTCATATACTTGTTTTTCATTTCTATGTCTTTCCAGGAAGATCTATTCAGGTCTTTTGTCATTTTTAAGTCTGATTATTTGTTTTTTGGTTTTTTGTTACTAGGCTGTTTGAGTTCCTTCTACATTCTAGATATTAATCTCTTGTTAGTTATACACTTTGTAAATATTTTCTCCCATTCAGTAGATTATCTGTTCACTCTGTTGATGTTTGCTTTGTTGTGCAGAACTTTTTAGTTTGATGCAATCCCATTTCTTTATTTTTGCTTTTGTTGCTTGCACTTTTGAGGTCTTATCCAAAAAACACTTGCCCACACTAATATCAACAAACATTTTTCTTATGTTGTCTTCTAGTAGCTTGGAGTTTCCAGTCTTACATTTAAGATTTTAATTCATTTTCAGTTGATTTTTGTATATGGTGAGAAATTGGGGTCTAGTTTCATTCTTCTGCATGTGGATAGTCAATTTCCCAGCATCATTTATTGGAACATATATTTTATATTTTATTCTTACTCTGGTTAAAACCTCTAGAAAAATACTGAATTGAAGTGATGATAGTAGGTATCCTGTTCTTTTCTCAATCTCAAAAGAAAATCTTTTAATGGTTTACCATAAAATACAAATATTTGTTAATTTCTTTTATCAGATTAAGAGAGTTCTGGTCTATCCCTGGCTTGCCAGAGTTTTTTTAAAAAAATTAATGGGTATTGAATTCTATCAAATGTTTTCCGTATTTCTTCTGAGATAATCATATGAATTTTGCCCTTAATCTACTAATTGGTGAGTTACATTAATTGATTTTCTAACGGTAACCCATATTTAAATGCATGGAATAAACCCATGTTGGTCATACTGTTTTATCATTTAGATATGTTTCTGGATTTAGTTTGCTACCATTTTGTTTGGAATATTCACATATATATTTGTGATTGAGATTTGCCAGTTTTTTTTTCTTTTCTTGCAATCGTCATGTCAAATTTTGGTATTCAATTATTGGATTTGAAGAATTAATGATAAATTTTTATGCTACATAATAATTTGTATAATTTTGAAATGATTTCTTAGGTGTAGGGAGATTTTAACTACTGATAACAGTTCTTAATACTTTTAGTAATGTTCAAGTTTTCTAATTCTTCTTGAAATAGTTTTAATAGATATTATTTTCAGATGTATATTCACTTATGTAAATTTTAAATGAATTGGCCAAATTTATCATCTTTTGTAGAAAATGCAGAAGCATTGAATTTTTAGCAGAAAAAATGATACAATGTTCAGGGATGTTACACAGGATCAGCTGGATCAGGGTTGAAAAAATACAACTCTTCACAAGTCAGCTATTTAAATGGCACCTTCCAAGTCATTTTTGAAGTGGTTATATGCAGCTTCATCAACATCTGAATCCATTTGGAAAATTATTGAATACTTTAACTCTATTAACCCTGTAAAATATCATTTTCTTCCAAGTGGTCTGTTGGTTTGGTTAATGGTCAATTCCACTTTAGATGGAACTTCTATGGATCATCCATATCCCATTCTTACATGTTATACTAGTGCACCTATGGGCCTTTATCAGCGAGTGTACCCCAGAGTTTCTCTGAGTAGAGTCCACTACACCTCTGGTGGACCTCAAATATCCTCCTCATGGACTGAGAACTCATCCAAAATACTATTCGATTATTGTTGTCCTTAGAGCCAAATAACTTGTAACTATATAGACATTTCATTTTTATGTCTACAAATGGGATATTTACTATTAATAGTATCCTACTAACTGAGTTATTAAGGGTTACTAAAATTGGATATTTGTAAATAAAGTTAACATGTCACCAGGTTGTGAATATACAAAATTAGTAGAATCGCAAGAAGTTCAGCTGTCACACCACAACCGGCAGCACTACATAGCTCCTACTATATATATGAGCACACAGAGAAAGCCAGAGTCTCCATGGATTTCTGGATTGAAGGTTGGTTATTGGTGTATCATTAGTGTCCATTTTAATTTTTAGTTTGGTTTAGATTGTAGTTGTCAGTTGCAACTATTCTTACAAAAAGTTTTGCCATTAGTTGTGCTTGATTATCAATTTGTTTCTCATGGATTGTCTGTTAACCCTAAAGCATGTACTTATGTAAACAGTTCTTGGGAGCCTATAATTTTCCAATAGCTAGACCTTAACACACAAATTATAGTTTGAATATGAACTATTCATGAATTTAGTGCAAAAGCAGGTGTTTACATACTTTGATCCCACAGTAAGGTTGCATTGTTATCACACAGTCTTCCTTCTAATTCTATCTCCCTGCCTCCCACTGGGAGATGGGGATAAGGAGAATAGGGTGGGTGTGGAGTTATTTGACTTGTTATAATTGGGCTGAGGTAACAACTTTTGTGGATTACACTTTAGAGGACTCTAGGGGTAAACATTCTATAATAAAAAATGACCAGCCTAGGCAACATGGCAAAACATTATCTCTATTAAAAAATACAAAAATTAGCCAGGTGTGGTGCTGCATGCCTGTAGTCCCAGCTACTCAGGTGACTGAGGCAGAAGGATCTCTCACATCCAGGGAGGTTGAAGCTGCAGTGAGCCGAGAATGCACCACTGCACTCCAGCCTAGATGACAGAATAAGACCCTGTCTGAATAAAGAGTGTGCTGGAGTGAACATCCTGCATCAAAAAATCCTTTTCTATCGTCTTTTTTAAAATGCAGATTAAATGAATGTTTCCTTGTGAGCTATCTCAAAAAGTAAGGCTAAACCTGGAATTAGCTTCTGTGTTAATGTGTAACATTTTGACTTTGGCAAAGAAGGTGAGAATTCTGCAGCTTACATGTTCTTTAAGAAAATGAATGGTCACATCACCACCACCGATTTGTTTACTGTAATAGAAACATTTCACAGGAGAGAGATATAGTACAATGACGGGGAACTAGAAATTAAAATTGAAAGAGCCCTGAGTTCTGGTGTTTGAGGTTGGAAGGTTTGGCTTTGCCCAGTGCAGTCACATCCCACAGGATCACCATGTAAACATGCCTTCTTTTTTCATCTGTAGTAGAGCTCATTTCTCTATCGATGTTGGGGAAATTTATTTTAAAAATTACTCAGAGAAAATTTAATTTTAAAAGATGAATTCCTGCCTGAGCGCAGTGGCTCACATCTGTATCCCCAGCACTTTGGGAGGCCGAGGCGGGAGAATCACTTGAACACAGGTGTTCCAGACCAGCCTGGGCAACATAGGGAGACCCTGTCTCTACAAAAAATAAAAAATTAGCCAGGCGTGGTGGCACATGCTTGAAGTCTCAGCTACTCGGGTGGCTGAGGTGGGAGGATCTCTTGAGCCCAGGGAGGTGGAAGCTGCAGAGAGCTATGATCATGCCACTGCAGTCCAGCCTGAGCCACAGAGCAAAACTGTATTTCAAAAAAAAAAAACCCCAAAACAACAACAACAACAAAAACAACAAAAAACAGAAAAACAGAGATCAGTTCCTGGACCCAGCAGTCATAAGAAAACATTGTCTGGATAATTGCCATAATTTGCAGTATACCTTGGAATGTATTTCTGTGTGCCTATTGAATGTGAATGATTTCTCTGGCTTCGAGGGTCGTAATCACTGAAATTAAATAATGCAGATACCAGAAGGATATGTGGGGACTGTTCAGTTCCTTCGCCCCCATCCCATTCATACTGAGGGGACTCGGGAATACATTCAAAATACCATCCTCTTAATCTTATTGTGCTGCCTGATTTTCACATCTATAAAGAAAGCTGAAGCTTAATACAGGGAGGGAATTATAAAGCTCTTTTCCTTATAGCCGCAACTGGACTGCATACTGCTTGAACAACAACAACAAAAAAAATGCAGATACAACCAACCAAGAGTTGAGAGTTAGAATCAAGTTTGGGGTGAAATAAGCCATAATACATCAAGGCATTAAATGTGATGGGTTTTCCCAGCATCTAATTCTTTTTTACCAAAATATATATCCTTCAATAGAAAAATATAAAGGATGCACATAGATTCTCTTAAATCTTGCCTGAGTAAAGTTTTGATTCTGTAAAGACATCAGAGGCTGAAAAAACTCAGTTATTGTAAAGAATTAAATAATATTGAATCAACACTATGACCAAATCCCATTCATTGATCAAATTAATGGAAATAATAATTCTTGAATTCAAATTTCATGTCTACCAATGGCTTCGCTTTCCATTTTTAAGTTTGAAGTTGCTAACTACTAGCTTCGGTAAGAATCATTACCTGTCTGAATCTCAAGTTCTTCCTTAGAAAACGGGATGAGTACAGTGAGGAAGTACACAGCCTCCAGAGTCAGTCTGTAATCAAAGCCCGAGCCTCAGAAAACGGGATGAGTACAGTGAGGAAGTACACAGCCTCCAGAGTCAGCCTGTAATCAAAGCCCGGGCCTCAGAAAACGGGATGAGTACAGTGAGGAAGTACACAGGCTCCAGAGTCAGCCTGTAATCAAAGCCCGGGCCCCAACTCTTCACCTGTAGCTCTTTAACCTGAGGCGTATTTGCCTGTGACTCAGTGTCCTCGTGTACTGAGCAGTGATCACCATAAAACTGCATCCTGGTACTGTCATGAGTTTCAGATGAGTCAGTGAATGTGGAGCACTTAACACAGTGCCTTCCACAAATAAATAATAAATATTAATTATTAAAAACAACCCTTAAGGGGTTTGTGAAAATTGATATGAAAGTACATTGAAAACAAAAAAAAACATGTATAAGTCTTTTTACCAATATGAGTCTGAAAACTTACCTCCATTTTTAATAATTCCTTTTTCAATTATTATGTTTTTCCCTTATTTATCTCTTTCGCTAGTAGTTATTCCCTCTGTGTGTTTGGTTCCTTAAGTCTTTTCTTTGTCTGTATTTGGCATAAAAGGGAAAAAGAAAGATGTCATAGAGTCAATTGGTTATTCTCATGTCAACCCATCTCCCATGACCAGCATGTCCCCATCACAGCCACATGGCATTGTCAGATGCTGAGAAGGACCAACAAAGGCCGAATGGCTTCATGCTGGGAATTAAGAATGCAGAAAAACAAATGTACATTTGAGGACAGATTCTCTTTTTTTTTTTGGTGGAATGGCATGATCTCTGCTCACTACAAACTCTGCCTCCCAGGTTGAAGCGATTTTCTCCTGCTTCAGCCTCCTGAGTAGCTGGGATTATAGGTGCGCGCCATCACACTTGACTAAATTTTATACTTTTAGTAGAGACAGGGCTTTGCTCTATTGGCCAGGCTGCTCTCGAACTCCTGACCTCAGGTGATCTCAGCCTCCCAAAGTGCTGGGATGATAGGTGTGAGCCACTGTGCCTGGCCAGATTCTTCTTTAAATTCTGTTTTAACATGTCATCTAAAATTCTGAGTGGAACGAAGTCAATTTAAATAGACTCATAAACTGCCAACAGACGATGATAATTTTTTAGTTATTATGGAAAGGAAAAAGTTTCATATTACTCCTTTCTTTGGTATACCTGCGAAGTGGCCTTTTTTTGAAAACACGTTTTTCATCTTCTCAACGAGTAAATTATGCTCTGCAAGGTGTTTACTAGAAGTTGGGGTGCATCTTCCAACAGGAATAATTTTATGAATGATGGCCAGCTTCCTAGGGAAGCCCATATCCTGTTTAACCCACTGATTTTCAAAAGTGTGCTGGGTTCTAACGGCTGTACCGAAGCTGGTCACCCAGAATGCCAGAACAGCCCTGCTAACACAGAGCCAGGTGCTTCCTTTCTTCAATTCCCCTGTAGCACAGATTATGTACTCCTCTAACTCCAGGTACCTGGAGTAGCTGTCCCAAAGAAGCAGAGCTCTCATCTCGAGGTGAGAAGAGTGTGCTCATGGCTCTAGAGACTGCCATAATAAAGAGACCAGGGAGCTAGAGGGCAAGTGAGGTATAAGCAAAGAATAGCCCCAGGCTTAGGATCTGTGACCTGTGAAAAACACTTATTTCTAAGATGACTCCTTGATTGTCTCCTTTCTGTCCCCTCAAAGACCCTTGGGGCTGAGCTGCCTACTTTCCCATTCCATTACCTTAATTTCTTGCTTCTGATTGGGTTTCTCTCCATTTTGGGATCATTTTATGGACTAGAACAGCATCTCAAGTTCCCTTTTCCCTTGTCTTAGAAAACATAGTCCCTCTTGAGAAAGTGTGAGGGGCTTTACTCAGTGATGAAAGAAAGCTGCCTAGAGATAGAAAATATCCTACTTATGTTTCTCCTTCCCTCACCCATCCCATGACAACTGTCACCACCCTGCACTTCTGCTGTTTCCTCTCCTCTCCATTCTTCTCTTATTTCTCAACTTGGGAAGATAGGTTTCTAAGGTATAACTAAGGGTATGAAACTGACTCAACTGAGATTTCTACATACATTTCAGAGGATAGTCTTTTTTTTTGTATTTGACCTGTTTTTCCTTCTTTTTTTTTTTTTTTTTCAACTTTCATATTAGATTCAGGGGTGCATGTGCAGGTTTGTTACCTGGGTATATTACATAATGCTGAGATTTGAGTACAAATGATCCCATTACCTAGGTAGTGAGCATAATATCCAATAGTTGGTTTTTCAACCTTTGTTCTCCTTCCTCTCTCCCCACTCTAGTAGTCCCCTGTTTCTATTGCTGCTACCATCTTTATGCCACTGAGTACCCACAGTTTAGTTCCCATTTATAAATGACAACATGCAGTACTTGGTTTTTAGTTCCTTGATTAATTCACTTAGGATAATGGCCACCAGCTGCATCCATGTTGCTGCAAAGGACATGATTACATTCTGTTTTATAGTGTATATATGCCACATTTTCCTTATCCAATCCACCGTTGATAGGCACCTAGATTGATTCTGTGCCTTTGCTATTGTGAATAGCACTATGATGGACATACAACTGCATATATCATTTTGGTAGAAAGATTTGTTTTCTTTTGGGGAATATACCCAGGAATGGGATTACTGGGTTGAATGGTGGTTAAGAGGATAGTCTTAACTCAATTATTACATGCATATGCTTGTCATCAGAATGGCAAGAGCTTCTAAGTCCCTGGGCCTGGGTGAAGAGGGTGGTCCTGGACACAGGATCTGAGATGGGAGCTGGAGGCATTGTTGAGTAGACCCAGGTCTGGGGTCAAGGAATTGTGGATCTTTAAAAAGAGAATGTCAAACCCTAGAGCACATCGCTCTTTTTTTCCCCTGAAAACCCTGTTTGCAATTATCCCCCAAGTGAGGTAAAAGGAAAAAATTGTCCTGTGTAGCAGGAAGATCTACAATAATGAAAGGCACAGGAAGGGAAGAGAAAATTCTCACAATTTTCCCCTCCATGGACACCTTTATCCATACCTCTTCCATTTATTTTTTCATTTAAATCTATGTTGAAGTGGCATAGTTTAAGTTTGTAGAAGGCTTAACAATTTCCAAAATGATTTCCCATACAGCGTTTCATTTGAATCCCATAACAGTTCTGGAAAGTAGGCAATGGAGGTCTTAGAAGCCTTGTTTTTGTTTTTTGTTTTTTGTTTGAAACGGAGTCTTGCTCTGGTGCCCAGGCTGGAGTGCAGTGGCGCAGTCTCGGCTCACTGCAAGCTCCGCCTCCCAGGTTCACGCCATTCTCCTGCCTCAGCCTCCAGAGTAGCTGGGACTTCAGGCGCCCATCACCATGCCCGGCTAATTTTTTGTATTTTTAGTAGAGTAGGAGTTTCACTATATTAGCCAGGATGGTCTCAATCTCCTGACCTCGTGATCCGCCTGCCTTGGCCTCCCAAAGTGCTGAGATTACAGGCGTGAGCCACCACGCCCGGCGTAGAAGCCTTGTTTTATTGATGAAGAAGGAAGAGTCCAGAAAGATTGAGTTGCCAAAGGTCGTAGAGTGTGTGGTACAGACCCAGGACTGGAATTCACTTATTTCTTCACTCTTTTTCCTTCATATTAGAATTCTTCCTCATAATTCTGGTTTTGACTCATGGGATTAGCAGAAGTGCAATAATGTGAATACATTTAAATGTTTTATGTTTTAAAAATCTATGCAACAGTTTACACAAAAGCAGGAATGTGTTTTCCTTCAGTATTTCTTTAACATTGTAATGTCACACTAAATTCTAGCTTTGTTCCAAGAATCAATCATAAATAATTTATGCATTTGAATTATTGGGAAGGGTGTTAATAGACTAAGAGCAAAGAGCGGAAGCATCAGCTAATTTATCCAATTAGAATATGAATAGCAAACTTAAGGCTGTAAAAATTCCTGAGTTGAAAAGGATTTCAGTCAGAACACTGATTATCTTGAGAAGCCTAGTTGGGTTTTTGTTGTTGTTGTTGTTGTTGTAATTTAATTAAAAAGGCCCAATTAATGGAAGTAAAGTTAGTCTTTTATTATAAATAAGGCTTCAGTTGTTAGAATACGTTCTGTGAAATGGAGATGGAGAGTAAATGTTGTTGAGAGGATGCTTATCTAGGTCTCATCATCTCCACCATTAACCCCCATTCTTCCAGTTTGACATTTTGTGGATCATTGGTGTTCCGCTGAGATTAAAAAGAGGAAATATACGAAACAGAGCTCAGAGAGCTGCATTTGTCACTGCATTGACTGCTGTCGGAAAAATCTGGGTGCGAAATGCTGTCTAAAGGTATTTACCAAGATAAAGCTTGGGGGTGAGCTTATAAAGGGAGACTATTCCTGTCCCAAATTATCAGGAAGTTTCGAAACTATTTGCTGAATAAAACAGAATTATTGTCTTCTAAGAGGCAATCTTAATCACTTAAGTATTTTAAAATAATTTTAAGAGATGAATGAATTTCGGCTGAATGCCTTTCTTATTTGCTAAGTGGCTTGCGTGGACTATAATCAGATGTTAAATTTTTTAGTAAATTATATCTAATATGGAAAGTAAAGTGTATCTAATACTTATTCATAAAAACAAAAAATTATACTTACTGTCCTTTATGATTCCAAATGACTCATTTCCCCACTGCATTACACTGCAGGAAAAATAAGAATTTTCAAAATAAAAAGAACTTGTTTTCTCAAAATGGCTTGTACTGGTCATTTAAAGGTTTTTACATCCAGTCATTTCTATGACATAATTTTGCTACTTTGAATGGTAGTTTATGTTAATATTTTTATGATTTTTTTTAAAGTACAGAAAACATAAAGATTAACATACACCTCTATTTCTGTTCTCTATAATTAATGTTACTATTTTATGATATTTGCTTCTAGTCACATTTTTCCCCTGAAAATAGAATATAGATAAAATTAAAGACTCTATGGCTGAGACACTGGTATTTTTCAATCCCCTTTTAATCTTATATAAATATGCATATATCTATAAGCAAAACATAGTATATTTTATTTATATAAATGAAATCATACTACATATTTCTCTAACTTTCTTTTCATACTCCCTATTTGAGAGATCAGTTCTTGGAAATATGTATGTATTTATGTGTGTTTGTGTGTGTGTATATTGGGATGAAGGAGTTCATTCTTTTTCGGGGAAACCCTGGAGCAAGACTCTGGGGGAATTTAGAAAGTGGTACTTCCCCCAGAGAACTGACAAGAGTAAGATCACTAAGATAGAAATTATTACTGTCAAAGCAGGACACAAAAAATGGACCACATTGCTGGGACTGGAATACTCAGTGAGTCCACTATTCCACGCACAACGCAGAAATACATTTAGTAGAGACTCAGAGAGCAAAAGATCAGTTTCTGCACATCCCACTCACTATTAAGAAATTAATAGCCTAAATGTTAAGATAAGGTGAAAATCACATCTATAGTATGAATTAATCCTTGATAATTCATTTAAGTCAGAATATCATTGTATTTTTTTTATATTTTAAAATTTCATTCAGATAGCATACATTTTACCTAGATTATATACTTGTAAATCTTAGGTAGATAAGCAGCCTGTGAAATATAATTTCAAAACCACTAAAAGCTTAACTACCATGATCTGATTACCCAGCACCTGTTTCTTAAGCATATTTCTACCCACCCTGTCTTTATAAAGTTTTATGTTAGCAAGATATGCCTACAACAGGAGAACTGTGAAAGGTGTATTAATGATATTTTAAGTATAAGCACTCTTCAAGTGCATGTGTTAAGAGCTAATAATTTCCTCTAGCTAGAATATTAAATGTGTGGAAAATCAAGCCAACAAAGAACTCATTACATTCACAATTTTATATAATATTCCAAGTCATGTATAATTTACTTCTACTCTTTTGTTACATAATACTTTTATATTCTGATTGGTGTCAGATATGTACTCTGAATTACATAGTGTGCATGTGTGCACAAATACTCACATAGAAGTTTCTTATTTTTATCTTGCATAACTTATATTGCATTAAAAGTACATGTATAGCATGCTAGCCTTAAGTCAAGACAAAATGTTGATTTTTATTATAGACAATCATAGTAGCTGATGTTTATTCATTACTTATAAGCCTGGTATTGTTTTAGTTTTTTTTTCCCCACACATTGCTTCTAATTATCTCCAAAACCTTGCCCAGTAGATATTATTGATCCTACTTTACAAGTGAAGAAACTGAGACCTAATGATATTAAGCGCCTGTACCCAAGGGGATACAGCTAGTGTGCAACACAGGTAAGATCTGAATCTACATCCGTTAGACTCCAAAGATAGCCCTTTCTATCACACCACATTACTTCTTAGGAGCATACAAAAGCTTAATAGACTACTACTAGTTGTGGAATGCACTTTTAGTTGGATTGTCTGAGCTGAAGCACAAACTTACTAATTACACGGGCTTGGACATGTTGCTTAACCTCTCCTTGTCTCAATCTCTTTCTAGAGCTGTTTATAAAGATTAAATCAGTTAGGTTTTTTGGTTTTTTTTTTTTTTTTTTTTTTTTTTTTTTTTTTTTTGAGACGGAGTCTCGCTCTGTCACCCAGGCTGGAGTGCAGTGGCACAATCTCGGCTCACTGCAAGCTCCGCCTCCTGGGTTCACGCCATTCTCCTGCCTCAGCCTCCTGAGTAGCTGGGACTACAGGCGCCCGCCACCGTTCCCGGCTAATCTTTCGTATTTTTAGTAGAGACGAGGTTTCACCGTGGTCTCAATCTCCTGACCTTGTGATCTGCCCACCTCGGCCTCCCAAAGTGCTGGGATTACAGGCATGAGATACCGCGCCCAGCCATATTTTTTAAATGCTTAGAAAAGTGCCTGGCACATAGTAAGTATTCAACAGATGTCAATTATTTGTATTACTATTAAATATTTTTCTCAATCTGCCGTATTCTTAGAGTCATCAAGAATGTTTTAGGTTGCTGAATGTGTAAAGAATAAATAAATGCCTACATATATTCTATAGAAAATAAGGATTGATAATAATCTTGATTAGCTCAGAAGAGGAACTACAAAAAGGGAGGATCCAGTAAATACAGTTAAAAAGATCTATAAAATAGGAAACATTCCATTGGAAAACTTAATTTTCAAAACCAATTGCAAAGAATCCATCTGAGCAACCATGATTACTTTATTGGTAGTGAATTACTCATTAAGATACCCCAAAAGAAATATTATAGCTCCAGCTTGTGTATTATAAAAGGCAATAAAAATGTGCTGTTTACCAGCACTTTGGGAGGCTGAGGCAGGTGATCACTTGAGGCCAGGAGTTTGAGACCAGCGTGGCCAACATAGCAAAACCATATATTTTTCTACTAAAAATACAAAAATCTGCCAGGTATAGTGGCATGCACCTGTGGTCCCAGCTACTCGGGAGGCTGAGGCAGGAGAATCGCTTGATCTTAGGAGGTGGAGGTTGCAGTGAGCTGAGATCCTGAGATCGTACCACTGCACTCCAGCCTGGGCAACAGAGCAAGACTGTTTCAAAAAACAAACAAACAATAACAACAAGACAACACTGTGGATTCATATCATTCCCTTTGTGTCTGTTAAGCCCAAGTAGATGGCCAGCTTTCTGATGGTCTATAACTTCTCTTTATTTGTTCACATTAATACCCAGTATGTTCTTTTCACATGGTGGGAATTCGGTTTATAGTTACTGACTGGTGTGTGTTGCCTGGGGTGGTGGGGAGGGGACCTCTACTCCAATAAAGCATGGGATATCAAAAATGAGTCTGATCCAGGAATCATTCTGTAAGGGGCGGAAAGGGAAGCACTGTAGGTTCTAGAATCTTGATTGTATTTGTCAAGTGGGTGATACTCAGTCCTCAGACATCTCAAAACTGCAGAGATTTTTAATTCGTCCATTTTTATGTCTTCTGCAGGTCCTAATACAATGCCTTGCACAGAATAGCTAATAATTGCTAAATTGAATCATAATTTGTCCCTTTAAAAATGTTGAAGAAGGTAATATTTCTGATTCTTGTTCTCTGCTTCAGAATGATTCTATTTAGTTTTATAGACATGATGTATTGCATGTGACCTCTAGAGAAATGAAACTAGTCTTGGCTCCACTATTACAGTAACTGGGTAATCTTGGACAGGTCTCTTGGGCTGTGGGCCCTCACCATTCTCTTCTATTCTATTGTGTTGTATTCCTTGGGCATATCGGAGCAGAATAAGATCACTTTAAGCTTTAAACATTTGAAATCCCTAAAAGCAAAATAGAATAAAAACCCAGTATTTTCTGAAGTCATAGATTAGAAGAACTATATGAATCACCTGGGTTCACTGAGCAGCTCAGTGTGAAACCTGGATACTTTTTTACCAAATGCACCAGGTTAATCTTATGATAGGGCAAGTTTGGGACATTTATTTATTTATTTTTTTTTATTTATTTTTTTTTAATTTATTTATTATTATTATACTTTAAGTTGTAGGGTACATGTGCATAACGTGCAGGTTTGTTACATATGTATACTTGTGCCATGTTGGTCTGCTGCACCCATCAACTCGTCATTTACATCAGGTATAACTCCCAATGCAATCCCTCCCCCCTCCCCCCTCCCCATGATAGGCCCCGGTGTGTGATGTTCCCCTTCCTGAGTCCAAGTGATCTCATTGTTCAGTTCCCACCTATGAGTGAGAACATGCGGTGTTTGGTTTTCTGTTCTTGTGATAGTTTGCTAAGAATGATGGTTTCCAGCTGCATCCATGTCCCTACAAAGGACGCAAACTCATCCTTTTTTATGGCTGCATAGTATTCCATGGTGTATATGTGCCACATTTTCTTAATCCAATCTGTCACTGATGGACATTTGGGTTGATTCCAAGTCTTTGCTATTGTGAATAGTGCTGCAATAAACATACGTGTGCATGTGTCTTTATAGCAGCATAATTTATAATCCTTTGGGTATATCCCCAGTAATGGGATGGCTGGGTCATATGGTACATCTAGTTCTAGATCCTTGAGGAATCGCCATACTGTTTTCCATAATGGTTGAACTAGTTTACAATCCCACCAACAGTGTAAAAGTGTTCCTATTTCTCCACATCCTCTCCAGCACCTGTTGTTTCCTGACTTTTTAATGATTGCCATTCTAACTGGTGTGAGATGGTATCTCATTGTGGTTTTGATTTGCATTTCTCTGATGGCCAGTGATGATGAGCATTTTTTCATGTGTCTGTTGGCTGTATGAATGTCTTCTTTTGAGAAATGTCTGTTCATATCCTTTGCCCACTTTTTGATGGGGTTGTTTGTTTTTTTCTTGTAAATTTGTTTGAGTTCTTTGTAGGTTCTGGATATTAGCCCTTTGTCAGATGAGTAGATTGCAAAAATTTTTTCCCATTCTGTAGGTTGCCTGTTCACTCTGATGGTAGTTTCTTTTGCTGTGCAGAAGCTCTTTAGTTTAATGAGATCCCATTTGTCAATTTTAGCTTTTGCTGCCGTTGCTTTTGGTGTTTTAGACATGAAGTCTTTGCCCATGCCTATGTCCTGAATGGTACTACCTAGGTTTTCCTCTAGGATTTTTATGGTATTAGGTCTAACATTTAAGTCTCTAATCCATCTTGAATTAATTTTCGTATAAGGAGTAAGGAAAGGATCCAGTTTCAGCTTTCTACTTATGGCTAGCCAATTTTCCCAGCACCATTTATTAAATAGGGAATCCTTTCCCCATTTCTTGTTTTTCTCAGGTTTGTCAAAGATCAGATGACTGTAGATGTGTGGTATTATTTCTGAGGACTCTGTTCTGTTCCATTGGTCTATATCTCTGTTTTGGTACCAGTACCATGCTGTTTTGGTTACTGTAGCCTTGTAGTATAGTTTGAAGTCAGGTAGCGTGATGCCTCCAGCTTTGTTCTTTTGACTTAGGATTGTCTTGGAGATGCGGGCTCTTTTTTGGTTCCATATGAACTTTAAAGCAGTTTTTTCCAATTCTGTGAAGAAACTCATTGGTAGCTTGATGGGGATGGCATTGAATCTATATATTACCTTGGGCAGTATGGCCATTTTCACGATATTGATTCTTCCTATCCATGAGCATGGTATGTTCTTCCATTTGTTTGTGTCCTCTTTTATTTCACTGAGCAGTGGTTTGTAGTTCTCCTTGAAGAGGTCCTTTACATCCCTTGTAAGTTGGATTCCTAGGTATTTTATTTTCTTTGAAGCAATTGTGAATGGAAGTTCATTCCTGATTTGGCTCTCTGTTTGTCTGTTACTGGTGTATAAGAATGCTTGTGATTTTTGCACATTAATTTTGTATCCTGAGACTTTGCTGAAGTTGCTTATCAGCTTAAGGAGATTTTGGGCTGAGACAATGGGGTTTTCTAAATATACAATCATGTCATCTGCAAACAGGGACAATTTGACTTCTTCTTTTCCTAACTGAATACCCCTGATTTCTTTCTCTTGCCTAATTGCCCTAGCCAGAACTTCCAACACTATGTTGAATAGGAGTGGTGAGAGAGGGCATCCCTGTCTTGTGCCAGTTTTCAAAGGGAATTTTTCCAGTTTTTGCCCATTCAGTATGATATTGGCTGTGGGTTTGTCATAAATAGCTCTTATTATTTTGAGGTACGTTCCATCAATACCGAATTTATTGAGCGTTTTTAGCATGAAGGGCTGTTGAATTTTGTCAAAAGCCTTTTCTGCATCTATTGAGATAATCATGTGGTTCTTGTCTTTGGTTCTGTTTATATGCTGTATTATGTTTATTGATTTGCGAATGTTGAACCAGCCTTGCATCCCAGGGATGAAGCCCACTTGATCATGGTGGATAAGCTTTTTGATGTGTTGTTGAATCCGGTTTGCCAGTATTTTATTGAGGATTTTTGCATCGATGTTCATCAGGGATATTGGTCTAAAATTCTCTTTTTTTGTTGTGTCTCTGCCAGGCTTTGGTATCAGGATGATGTTGGCCTCATAAAATGAGTTAGGGAGGATTCCCTCTTTTTCTATTGATTGGAATAGTTTCAGAAGGAATGGTACCAACTCCTCCTTATACCTCTGGTAGAATTCAGCTGTGAATCCATCTGGTCCTGGACTTTTTTTGGTTGGTAGGCTATTAATTATTGCCTCAATTTCAGAGCCTACTATTGGTCTATTCAGGGATTCAACTTCTTCCTGGTTTAGTCTTGGAAGAGTGTAAGTGTCCAGGAAATTATCCATTTCTTCTAGGTTTTCCAGTTTATTTGCATAGAGGTGTTTACAGTATTCTCTGATGGTAGTTTGTATTTCTGTGGGGTCGGTGGTGATATCCCCTTTATCATTTTTAATTGCGTCGATTTGATTCTTCTCTCTTTTCTTCTTTATTAGTCTTGCTAGTGGTCTGTCAATTTTGTTGATCTTTTCAAAAAACCAACTCCTGGATTCATTGATTTTTTGGAGGGTTTTTTGTGTCTCTATCTCCTTCAGTTCTGCTCTGATCTTAGTTATTTCTAGCCTTCTGCTAGCTTTCAAATGTGTTTGCTCTTGCTTCTCTAGTTCTTTTAATTGCGATGTTAGAGTGTCAATTTTTGATCTTTCCTGCTTTCTCTTGTGGGCATTTAGTGCTATAAATTTCCCTCTACACACTGCTTTAAATGTGTCCCAGAGATTCTGGTATGTTGTATCTTTGTTCTCATTGGTTTCAAAGAACATCTTTATTTCTGCCTTCATTTCGTTATGTACCCAGTAGTCATTCAGGAGCAGGTTGTTCAGTTTCCATGTAGTTGAGCGGTTTTGATTGAGTTTCTTAGTCCTGAGTTCTAGTTTGATTGCACTGTGGTCTGAGAGACAGTTTGTTATAATTTCTGTTCTTGTACATTTGCTGAGGAGTGCTTTACTTCCAATTATATGGTCAATTTTGGAGTAAGTACGATGTGGTGCTGAGAAGAATGTATATTCTGTCGATTTGGGGTGGAGAGTTCTATAGATGTCTATTAGGTCTGCTTGCTGCAGAGATGAGTTCAATTCCTGGATATCCTTGTTAACTTTCTGTCTTGTTGATCTGTCTAATGTTGACAGTGGAGTGTTGAAGTCTCCCATTATTATTGTGTGGGAGTCTAAGTCTCTTTGTAAGTCTCTAAGGACTTGCTTTATGAATCTGGGTGCTCCTGTATTGGGTGCATATATATTTAGGATAGTTAGCTCTTCCTGTTGAATTGATCCCTTGACCATTATGTAATGGCCTTCTTTGTCTCTTTTGATCTTTGATGGTTTAAAGTCTGTTTTATCAGAGACTAGGATTGCAACCCCTGCTTTTTTTTGTTCTCCATTTGCTTGGTAAATCTTCCTCCATCCCTTTATTTTGAGCCTATGTATGTCTCTGCGTGTGAGATGGGTCTCCTGAATACAGCAGACTGATGGGTCTTGACTCTTTATCCAGTTTGCCAGTCTGTGTCTTTTAATTGGAGCATTTAGTCCATTTACATTTAAGGTTAAGATTGTTATGTGTGAACTTGATCCTGCCATTATGATATTAACTGGTTATTTTGCTCGTTAGTTGATGCAGTTTCTTCCTAGCCTCGATGGTCTTTACATTTTGGCATGTTTTTGCAATGGCTGGTACCGGTTGTTCCTTTCCATGTTGAGTGCTTCCTTCAGGGTCTCTTGTAAGGCAGGCCTAGTGGTGACAAAATCTCTAAGCATTTGCTTATCTGTAAAGGATTTTATTTCTCCTTCACTTATGAAACTTAGTTTGGCTGGATATGAAATTCTGGGTTTAAAATTCTTTTCTTTAAGAATGTTGAATATTGGCCCCCACTCTCTTCTGGCTTGTAGAGTTTCTGCCGAGAGATCTGCTGTGAGTCTGATGGGCTTCCCTTTGTGGGTAACCTGACCTTTCTCTCTGGCTGCCCTTAAGATTTTTTCCTTCATTTCAACTTTGGTGAATCTGGCAATTATGTGTCTTGGAGTTGCTCTTCTCGAGGAGTATCTTTGTGGCGTTCTCTGTATTTCCTGGATTTGAATGTTGGCCTGCCCTACTAGGTTGGGGAAGTTCTCCTGGATGATATCCTGAAGAGTGTTTTCCAACTTGGTTCCATTTTCTCCCTCACTTTCAGGCACCCCAATCAGACGTAGATTTGGTCTTTTTACATAATCCCATACTTCTTGCAGGCTTTGTTCATTTCTTTTTCTTCTTTTTTCTTTTGGTTTCTCTTCTCGCTTCATTTCATTCATTTGATCCTCAATCGCTGATACTCTTTCTTCCAGTTGATCGAGTCGGTTACTGAAGCTTGTGCATTTGTCACGTATTTCTCGTGTCATGGTTTTCATCTCTTTCATTTCGTTTATGACCTTCTCTGCATTAATTACTCTAGCCGTCAATTCTTCCACTTTTTTTTCAAGATTTTTAGTTTCTTTGCGCTGGGTACGTAATTCCTCCTTTAGCTCTGAGAGATTTGATGGACTGAAGCCTTCTTCTCTCATCTCGTCAAAGTCATTCTCCGTCCAGCTTTGATCTGTTGCTGGCGATGAGCTGCGCTCCTTTGCCGGGGGAGATGCGCTCTTATTTTTTGAATTTCCAGCTTTTCTGCCCTGCTTTTTCCCCATCTTTGTGGTTTTATCTGCCTCTGGTCTTTGATGATGGTGATGTACTGATGGGGTTTTGGTGTAGGTGTCCTTCCTGTTTGATAGTTTTCCTTCTAACAGTCAGGACCCTCAGCTGTAGGTCTGTTGGAGATTGCTTGAGGTCCACTCCAGACCCTGTTTGCCTGGGTATCAGCAGCAGAGGCTGCAGAAGATAGAATATTTCTGAACAGCGAATGTACCTGTCTGATTCTTGCTTTGGAAGCTTCCTCTCAGGGGTGTACTCCACCCTGTGAGGTGTGGGGTGTCAGACTGCCCCTAGTGGGGGATGTCTCCCAGTTAGGCTACTCAGGGGTCAGGGACCCACTTGAGCAGGCAGTCTGTCCCTTCTCAGATCTCAACCTCCGTGTTGGGAGATCCACTGCTCTCTTCAAAGCTGTCAGACAGAGTCGTTTGCGTCTGCAGAGGCTTCTGCTGCTTTTTTTTTGTTGTTGTTGTTGTTGTGTAGCTGTGCCCTGTCCCCAGAGGTGGAGTCTACAGAGACAGGCAGGTTTCCTTGAGCTGCTGTGAGCTCCACCCAGTTCGAGCTTCCCAGCAGCTTTGTTTACCTACTTAAGCCTCAGCAATGGCAGGCGCCCCTCCCCCAGCCTCGCTGCTGCCTTGCCGGTAGATCACAGACTGCTGTGATAGCAATGAGGGAGGCTCCGTGGGTGTGGGACCCTCCCGGCCAGGTGTGGGGTATGATCTCCTGGTGTGCCTGTTTGGTTAAAGCGCAATATTGGGGTGGGAGTTACCCGATTTTCCAGGTGTTGTGTGTCTCAGTTCCCCTGGCTAGGAAAAGGGATTCCCTTCCCCCTTGCGCTTCCCAGGTGAGGCGATGCCTCGCCCTGCTTCAGCTCTCGCTGGTCGGGCTGCAGCAGCTGACCAGCACCGATCGTCCGGCACTCCCCAGTGAGATGAACCCAGTACCTCAGTTGAAAATGCAGAAATCAGCGGTCTTCTGTGTCGCTCGCGCTGGGAGTTGGAGACTGGAGCTGTTCCTATTCGGCCATCTTGCTCCGCCCCAAGTTTGGGACATTTAATCCTGGATGTAGAGGACACCTGATTTGCATCCACTGCCTAATTGCCTTTTTAGTCTTAAATTCTATCTTGTTACATAATACACTCCTTCTATCTTCCCTTCAAGGTTCTGCTTTCCAGCTTCCAAAAGTGATGTTGTGGAGGCCACACTTGGCTACAACATCACTTTTAAAGGATTGTGTTGTAATTTTTGAGTCAGAGCCCCTCACATACTGCTTGGTACCTGGTAGGTCAGGAAAGGAAACAAAACATTGCTTTCCTTCTTTTTGAGTTTCCTTTGGTTTCTCCTTTCCTCATTTTCTTTCTAACACAAATAATATAGATTGGAGCTTTGCTTCTCAAATTGCAGTCTGTGAATAGCCTGCAGTCATGGTCTCTCAAAGTCGTGGAATCTCAATCTATAGTTTAACTGGGTCTCCAGATAATTTCTGTGCATATTAAGCTTGAACTAGCAGCAATTAGAGGCTACTCTCATAATTAGAGGAGTGCTCACATGCCTCACTGCTATCCAAAAAGAACCCCAAAGCTCATGACCTATGTTTAGCCATAGTTTTATATTCACATGTGAACAGCACATTCATAAACCCCATAATACCTTGAGTTATGTCTACTTTGGAGTGCATGATTTTACAGGACTGAGCAGCTTGTCATTCTGATTTAAGTGGAGGTGGAGACATGCTTATTTAAACCCATGAAAAGAGCTCATGCTTCATATGCTCTTGGTAATATCTGGAGATAATTGTCACTTCAAGCTTCAGTCTGTACTTCTCCAAAGTATGTTTTATTTCCTTGATCTACGTGTAAAAATATGGAACATTTACAAGTGTATCATTTTGTGCCTAAAATAGATTGATTGCTTTTTGAATAACAAACAGACTTATTTTAGTATTGACAGTATTTCTTTGCCACATTTTACTTGGCTGTAGTAACTATAAAATGCTTTTTCCTGTTGAGATATTAATTTATTTTCATTTAAATGTTGAATGGCCAGAATTGAGCAAAAGCTTCAGGATTTTCTTCTAGTACTAAAATTTAGGTTTAACTGGACAGCTACCCCAGTCTTCTTTTATAAAACAATCTTAATGAAATTTTATACGTTTAGAATGCACACATTAATACTATAGCCCAGAATCATACATTTAACCGGGAGCCCTTAAGCAAACATGTTGAAAGCTTCCTTTGTTTATTACTAATTTTATACCAGGATACCACCTCCCACCAGGGCCACAGTCCTTCAGTCTGTGTGTCACTCACTCCTCTGCTGCAACTAGAGGCACAGGGCTCTTTGAAAGGCTATAGGATGGCACTTTAAATTTTAACATCGGAGCTATTGGGAAATTAGAAAACTTGTCAAAATGTAGAAAGGGAGTGGCAGGAGAGTACTTGGAGTTTTAGCCTTCCATCCCTAGGAAATAAAGATTGCCAGATAAAACACAGGAATTCCAGTTAAATTGCCCCTAAAACACTTTAAATTATATCAACTCTCAGTATAATATGCATAAAAATCTTTCTGAGCAAATTCCTGGGTCTTATCCCCCAAGAGTCTGAATGATTCACTAGCTCTAAAGTGGATCCCAGGGCATTGCCATGGTAACAGGCTGATGAAGATGGTTTAGTGGACCACATTTTGAGAAATACCTGTTTAAATTGTTTAGAATTAATCTAACTCTATATTAAGACTTCCCAGAAACTGGTGAATCCTATTTCAAAACTTCATAAGACTGACTTAGAAAATAAACTACCCACTTGCCCAAAATTTCAGATAAAACTTATCTTAATATTACAAGCAATTGCTTTGCTTTTAGGATACCCTCTTCCAGCTCATTTCATATATTTTTTTTAACTTTTAGGTACAGGTGTACATGGGCAAGTTTATCATATAGACGAATTGTGTGTCATGGGGCTTTGGTGTATAGATTATTTTGTCACCCCAGTAATAAGCATAGTACTGGATAGGTAGTTTTTCCATCCTTTCCTTCCTCTACTCTCCACCTTCAAGTAGGCCCTGGTGTCTGTTGTTCCCTTCTTTGAGTCCTGTGTACTTAATGTTTAGCTCCCACATATAAATGAGAACATGGCGTATTTGTTTTTTTGTTCCTGTATTAGTTTGCTTAGAATAATGGCCTCCAGCTCCATCTATGTTGCTGCAAAGAACATGATCTCATCATTTCTCATTCTTTCAATTTGTACTTTTAAAATAATGTGCAGTGGCATAATATATCTCAAATATATATTTTATTATATTTCTACTTAAAGTGCAAGACACTTGGTCAAGTATAAGAGATGGCAGAGAACAAGAGCTCAGAGACCCTTCGTAGAAAGAATAGAAAGTTGGAGAGATCAAACTTCCCATAACCTGAGGAGGAAGTCTTGGTGATTGAAGGAATGCCAGTGGAGCGTTCCCCATCTCAGCAGGTAGATAGAATCACTGTCACAGATTTGGGTGACCACTGGGGATCCACTCTGGGTATTTGGATTTATGAGCTAGTCTGTAGTCTCTTCATGATTGGGGGTTCTATTGGACTTCATTCTTTGGGCATATGGAATACTGAGTAGGTACAGAGCTTCAGGCCTGGGATGGAATTGGCTAAGACTGGGGTACAAGGCAAACTTTGGTCAAAATAATTAGCCAAGAGCCCAGTTCTTATAACAAGAACAAAAGTTTAAATAAATAACTTTTAAGAATAAAGGCAATGCTGACTTGTTGGGTGTATCAGTTTTCTCAGGCTGCCCTAACAGCATACCATGAACTGAGTGGTTTAAACAGCAGAAATTTATTGGCTCACAGTTTGGAAGCTGGAAGTCTGAGCTCAAAGTGTCTGCAGGGCTATGCTGCTTCTGAAAGCACCAAGGAAGGATCTGTCCCAGGCTTCTCTCCTAGCTTCTGGTAGTCCCTTGGCTTGTGGCAGTGTAACTCCAACCTACACGTGGTACTCTCCCTGTGTGTATGTTTGTCTCCATGTCCAAGTTTTCCCTTCTTATTAGGATACTAGTCGTGTGAATTAGGGGCCCACCCTACTCTAGCATGACCTCATCTTAGCTAATTATGTATACAACAATGCTGTTTCCAAAAACATCACATGCTACAGTACTAGGAGTTAGAACTTTCACACTGTTTTTTTGTGAGACGTAATTTAACTCATATCAAAGCATCTCTGCCAAGGTGTTAGGCCCAAAGGTCAAATATTAGCAGGCATGAATTTGGCAACTTTATGGGAAGATCCTGGTTCATTGTGCTGTCAAAAGCAAGCATAGCTTGGACCCGAGTAATGAGACGCTATGGTACCTGGGTTAAAATTGCGTTATACATGCAGGCTGTTGCTACCAGAAGTGAATTTAGCGGTGCCCCCAACAAGCAAGTGTGAAACATCTGAATGTGACCGGTCATGTCCGGTGGCTTCATTTCTGCTCTCATCCCCACAGCCCCATCCAGGCAGGTAAAGATGAAAGGACGATTTTTTTCAGATTGTCAGATAAAAATACATGAATCCCAGCTAAGTTACAATTTCAAATAAACAACAAATATTCTTTTTAGTATACATGTTTTCCAACTATTATCAGGAAATGCTTACACTAAAATATTTTATTCATGGAATTGTATTTTATTTATCTGAAATTCAAAAATTCAGAGTTCACTGGATATTCTGTGGGTTTTCTATTTTCTGAATCTGTAGCACCTACCTTGATATCATGTCACTTATGTCTCCAGCTGTAAAAGAAGAATTTAACTCTTGTTAACCCTAAGCTATGGGACATGTTTCCCAGATGTTTCTTTCATGGTGTGAGGACTGCCACATTATCTAAGTGGTTGCCTAACAGGGGGTAGAGGTCACCTAACCCATCAGCCGGGGCCCTACCTGCCCATCAATCTCCCTGAGGGCCTAAAGAGATAACAGTGAAGGTGTTAGTCAAATATTAATTTTGATCTTGAACATTTTTATAACATATTTAATTGAGTTTTGATCTGTGTGACTTAAGAGAGAAGACAGGTGACAGAGAGCTTTTTTAGACTGGCAGCCATGGCCAAGCTATCTTGCCCATTTTCAAGTGAGATAAGGGAAGTAGATTATTTTCGGTTCTTTTGTTCTACCTGGTCCTAGCACTACAGTGTTGGTTTGATGAATTTGAAAATACTACGTCTGTGCATCGTGATAAAGGGTGTGATCATTAGACAATTATTAACAAATCGTCAAACTATATAGAGGGCTAAGTGAGAGAATGATTTCTTTTTACCAGTGTAAACTCTTTAAATATGCAATAGATGATCACTTTCCTGGGAGTCAGGTCCTTTCGTTATGATTATTTTGCATTTTAGACTTTTTTAGTTTACAGACATTTTAGTTTCAGTGCCTCAGGATGTGATTTTGTTCTTTCACTTTCCAAATAATAAGTGGTACTTCACTTATTTCAACTATTTTAGTATAATGTTTTAGCCTTTATGATATTCTGAATTTTGATTTGTTCATGTGAGGCATCTGCTTGAAGACACTTTGCTCTTAATGGTGGGTGGAAATTCAAGCCTCCTCAAAAGACTTTTGGCACCAGACTAGGAGGTTGTTTTCCTTGAATGAGAGTGTTATTCCTTGGGAGGCAAATGTTATAAAATTCAATGGGAAGTGCGAAACCCAGAAGTACCTTGCTGGCATTTTTTGTTTTGCTGACAAAGAAGATAATGTTTAGAGTCAGCATTGTGGGCTCCTCACACTTGGGTTTGGTGAGGAAAGTAGGACTCTGGGGAATTCAAAAGCATAATTCTTCTTTAATTAAAGATGATGCCATTAAATAAAGTAGAAGCATGAGATCAAAATAATGCCAGAAAGTGGGAAGCTTTACTGCCAATGCCTTTTAGAATTCAGTAACTCTCAGTATACACACAAGTTTTCCATTAATACAACTTTTTGACTCTTTTCTAATGGCTACAATGGGGTTCTTTGGAAGTAAATTGAAGCACTCAAGCATCAAGAGCTCTTTACTCTAAAATTTGACCTCCCCTTTGTTTTCTACAAGGAGGAAGATGGTAGCATTGATCTTTTGTCACTCCCTTCCTCTCGCCAAATCCCCTGCCCCTGGATGATGATGAATCGATTTCTAGAACTCTATTAGTTATTCTAACTTGTTTTAATAAATACTCTTTTCAGCCAAGGAAACTCAGAATCGAGTCCTCCAGGCATTTAACAAACAGCCAGGGAACACCCATGTGCTTCAAGTCTACAGATCAGCAAATCTAGTACTTAGGCTTCTTATTCCTAAGTATTTCTTTGGTGTCCTTTAGTTGTTTAATAAGTGTGAAATTAGGATGTGTTTTGGACAAGGGTGAACTGTTACCTTCTGACAAGATTTATACATTTTAGTAGCTTCTCATCTTTCCTCAGGGGAGATAAGTAACATTTTAACTAGGTTCTGTAACAACATTTCATGATTATTTCATATTCTCAAAAGGACAACAGTGGGCATAAATTATTTATGAAATTAATCCCAGTGACAAATTGACATTATAATCCTCTGTGTCTCTCCTTCCATGGGGTGCAAGTTCTGGTAAATATTGAGTCAGTCAAAAATATACTTTTCTTGTAACAATTTTGTATACACCATATGTTATACTTTTTCCTTGCCATTTTTATTTTATGGCAGCAGTTTCAACTAATGATAACAAAAAGATTAAAAAGATATCAGTAAATTCTGACTCCTAATCTAATTTTTTAAAAAGCACATTCTGACTCCTAATCTAATTTTTTAAAAAGCAACAAATTATATTCCTTTGCCTGATGTGTTAGAGAGTAAAAGCAATTATGCTGCAGTTACGTTAGTCAGTTTGTGTTATTCAAACACAAGTATGTCTAGCTCCATGTATTTAACATATCTTAAATACAATCACTATCAAACGATTCCTTTGGATATATTATCTGATTTAATAGCTTTTCTAGTTAATACCTTATTACATTGCATGAAACAATGTATGTACCAAATTTATGAGTTAGCTAGTGGGTAGGAGCCATCTCTTAATCCATGTTTGAATATCTATTCCCTAGCCCAGTATAAGGATCGCTATAGAAACTCTAATGGTGAGTGGGTGGGTGTGTAGATGGATGGAAAAGAGAGAGATAGAGGATGGGAGAAAGGGGAAGAAGAGATGAATGGGTGGGCTGTGTGGTACTCAAAATTCATTTTCCATAGTAATAATGAAATAAATACCTTAGCTAGGTGTTAGACTACTAAAATGCCACTATTTTTTAATTTCATAGGATTTAACTGTGAATGTTGTTCCTATGATAGGAGGACATGATAATAATGGCCTTTCATCTTCTTTATTATTTAAAAGTAGTTTTAAATTATTGAGTCAAACAGAACCACTAATTTTTATTAAAAGAGCAATATTATTAAAGTTCATTATTTTTATTAGTGCACTGACATAATTCAGTAGTGGTCAGGCAGTCATGACACACCATGTATTACCAATGAAGGACTTAGAGAGCAAAAATCTTTTCCCAGGACTTGACTTTCAAAGAATAAATTGGCCGTGAGAAACATTCAGCCAGGGAGCAGCATGAGTCTGTGCCATGGTGCCTGATCAGTGCTCTGTGGCCCACTTAACCAGGATGATGTAAGACACTAGGATGAACAGATGTCACCAAGGCCATAGTGGTAGAGGCTCAGGGGTCATTTTGCACCCACATGCAGCATCTTTTGTGTAGAATGAACCTATCTCTCTGATTGGTACCAATTGATAAGGATATTTAATGTTCTCTCTACTTCACACAATTAATATGACAGTAAAAATGTTAAAGAGTCCTCACCGGCCAGGCATGGTGGCTCATACCTATAATCCCAGCACTTTGGGAGGCCAACGTGGGTGGATCACCCGAGGTCAGGAGTTCGAGACTAGCCTGACCAACACGGTGAAACCCCGTCTCTACTAAAAATACAAAATGAACCGGATGTGGTGGCGGGCACCTGTAATCCTAGCTATTTGGGAGGCTGAAGCAGGAGAAATCCTTGAACCCAGGGGTCGGAGGTTGCAGTGAGCCAAGATCACACCACTTCACTACAGCCTGGGCGAAAGAGTGAGGCTCTGTCTAAAAAAAAATGGTCCTCACCAAAAGGGACATGATGTTAATGATGTTACAAATTAATCTCTGCTCTAAACAAGCAAATGCTGAGTACTACACAGAGAGGAGAATGCAACCTATGCCCCCTATACAACTGCAAAGACAGTGTTCATAGGGGCACTGGTTCCAAGCTGGTGCTTACCTGTTCTTCAGGCCTTGGAAATCCAACCCAGTCTTTGGAACTGTAAATAAACCAAGTGCTGTGTAAATTAAACCACAACAGGACTGAAACACTTTGTAAATTTGAATTCTTATAACCTAAAGAGGCTTATTTCAGGCTGGAACTGTAGTCATGTTTGTAGACACTGTACAAAGTAGAGACTAGAGTACATGAGAAAGCAAATGGTCTTCAAGGACATCATCTACCTTCATATGCTTGTTGCAACCTCTGATTCATCCTCAGGCCTGTTATGATACAGGAACTGTAAATAGCACTTTAGGTTATAAGATATCCTCTATTCACTCAATATTTATAGAGTGCTTACCATGTCAGACATTGTTCTAGATACATAGAGGAGTGAACCAAACAGTTAAAAATCATTGCTTTCAAAGAGCTTACCTTCCAATAGGAATGCTGTTTGAAAGACTACATTAGATGCCAAATATTTAACATGAACATAGCCTTTCATGAACTTCAAATCAATTTGATAGAGCCTCATCAGGGTATCAGCAAAGATGGGTCCGTCATGGCCCTGGCCTCTAGGAATTCACAGTCTAATAGGGTAAACAGATACGTGCAGTCAAGAGTTAAAATACAGTCAGACAAGTATAGAGGTGGGTATCAATACGGTATGAAGTAGAGTGTAACTAACTGCAGGGAGAGGAAGGATCAGGATGAGAGGTTATTAGGCTAACGATGGTCAGAAAGGCTTCTCCTAGTGACTCTGTCTGGTGAACTCTTAATTATTCTGTAAAACACTGAGAACTTTGTTGAAAGGTGAAAATGGTGAGGTGGAGGTAGTACTTATGCTGGTGCTCATATTCATTTCATTTTCAGTCGTTGAATATTTTACCAGTTATCTTTTTTGAGTCTTGACAAAAATGAAGAATAGAGTTGATCAATAGGGAGACTGTTAGCATAATGAAGTAACATCCAAGATAAAAGTTAATAGAAACATTTATTTCTAAGAGCTCTATCTCTAGAGGTATTGCAAGGCAGTCAAATTGTGGAATTAGCTGTTAGAGCTGATACAGATTTTACATTCGTTTAGTGGACCATAGCTTTGTTCAACGTTTCTGTGTATTTTCTAAAGGCTTGTATGTGTGTCTAATTAGCCTCTCAAATGAATTCTTTTAAGGTAATAATAGCAATGAAATTATGGCATTTCTGTCTGTACAGATTTTCATGAGTTCCCTCATGTGGTTGGATCTATGGAGTACTGGATTGCTGGGAAGCATGTTTTCAGAGTTCATCTGCTCACAGTACAAACTTTCCTGGCATTTCTGGAAATATGGCACTCTTAGCTAACATTTCTGTAGTGTTATACTAAGTCCTTGACACTGTTATAAGCACTTTCAGTTATTAACTCATTAAATTCTCTGAGCCCAATGAAGCATGACCAATTATTATCTCCATTTCACAGAAGGGAAAGCTGAGGTATGAAGAGGTTCAGCCACTTTCCCACTTTCTAGCCATAGCTAGAAAATATCAGAGCCAGGATTCAAACTCAAGCAGTATGGCTACAGAGTGGTATTCTTATCTACTGTAGTAAACTATTTCTGAAATACAGAAGGAGCACTCTTATCTTGAGGTTATTTTGAGAACTTTAAATATCAGAAATTATGATGTAACCATATGTCACATGGTTGATATATGTTTGCATACTAAGTACACATTCCATATCCAATGATAAGGTCACCATAGCTTTTGACTCCCTTTTGACTCACACATAACCACTGACCCCAGACCCCTTTCACTGATGATATTGGCTGACATGATTCAAGTTCACTAAATTCTGAGACCCTTCGCCAATTGCCTAGGCTTTTGTTCCCTTCTTAAACTATGTTTTCGTCTTTCTAAACCCTAGCCCTCTAGCTTTCACCGACTCTAGGAACTGTTCTTCATTCATTTATTCAGCAAGTCAGTCAGCAAATGTTTATTGACTATCTTTGTGCCAAGCACTACTCTAAAAGCAGAAGTTACCAGGTTGTACCACAAGACATAAAATTCATTAAAACCAAGTCAACTTATAAATATGATATTTCCAAATTGTGATAAGGAAACAGCAGGTTGCTGTGTTAAAGAATAAACTAATGAAGAACTCTTTAGATGGGCATCAGGGAAGGCTTCTTGGAGAAGGTAACATGAGCTGAGAGCTCCAGGATGAGAAGGAGCCAGTTACGCCAATAGCCTAGGTAAGAAGCTTCCAGAGAAAAGTATAAAGTTCCTAGTAGACAAGAGCTTAGCACATTCAAGAAACTCACACGAGGCTGATGTGGCTAGTGTCGTGAGGGGGAAGGTAGCTGGAGGTGAAATTGGAGAAGTCGGTGATACAGATTGTATTGGGCTTTGTGAGCTATCATAAGGAGTTTTCAGTGCCTGGAAGTTCACTAAAAAGTTTTAGGCAGGAGACTGACGTAGTCATTTTGATGCTTGATGATCACTTCAGCTGCCTGTGGGAGACTGAATATAAGAGGAATAAGAGCAAAAGGAGGATCATCACTTAGAAGTATGCTGCTCTGATTCATGTTAGGGATGACGGGGGCTAGGACTAGGGGGGCTAGGGATGGGTATGGGAAAAAGAGGACAGAGTGAAGACATGTTTTGCAAGTGTAGTTGAAGGGTACACTTCTGATGGGTCTCATGAGAAGGTTGACAGGGAAAGGAACAGGAAGATGGTGCTGAGCAACTGAATGGCTGGGGAATGCTTTGCCTGGGTTAAAGGATAGAGGGAGGTCAAAGTGGAAACAGATGTTGGGGCAAAAGCAAGAGATTAGATCTGGATGTGTTGAATTTAAGTTGCCTCTGAGACATCCAAGTAGAAAGGTCAAGTAAGCAGAAGTGTCCCAGACCTAGAGAACAGGTGCTACCTAAAGCTCTGGAAATTGCTCTACTCACACAGGGGCTGAGTGTGAAGATAAATGAGCAAAAGCGCTGAAGATAACATCGTGGGAAATGGGCAACATTTAGAGAAAAAAGTCAGTGCTCTCTGTTCTGTTGAGCAGAACTGCTCTTCCTCTGCTGCCTGCCAGAAAGGGAGAAAAAGCCAGGACACTTGTCCTGCTTTTTTCCTGTGGCAGCACATGGCAGAATGCCAGCTGGATTTTAGAGGTGGAAAGAAATTCATTCCATTGCTTCTTCCATTCTCCTCTCTCTAGAGTCCCTTTCTCTGGACTTAACTTCGGAGCAGTTCCTCCTAGAACTTCATTCCATGATATACACCCTCAACAAGGAAACAAAATACTTGGATGGGTTATGTTGTCCCTGTAGGGCCCAGAATCATCTCACCCATGTGCAGAAAAGGATAGGAAGTCCATCCTCCTACACCACGTTCTTCTTTATTTTGAGAACACTAAATTTTATTGCACAGAAAAAAATCTAGTTAATTTGCTCCTGCAAAAAGACATTCCATGAAAAGCTGGTGTGTGAGCATACAGTGCTTAGCAGGCAGAGCTGGAAATGATGAGAATGCCTGTCAGAAACACGCTAAAGGTGTTCTCCCTGGTTCCTGCTCCATCCCCGTAAGCCAGGCCCTTTAGAATGCGGCCTGTACTAATCCCATTAATTTACAAAGAGCACGTACTAATCACTTCAAAATTGCTTAACATAAAATAAAAATGAGTTGAGAATATGCCCAGGTGCTTCACGGGAAATACGGATTAATGGCAAATAGACGGGAAAGGCAGTCTCAGTAGTAATTAAGGCGTCTGTTTTATTCCATCAAAATGGCAAATGTTTTAAAATTTATATGGAAAGCAAATCAAGAATGTTAAAGGTATGAGTTTTCATGACTCCTCTCCCTGCATTTGCAGTATTTGCATGCTCCATTTCTCCCTCTTCTCTACAACTGCAGCAGAAAAGAGAAGGAAAAAAGGCTAAGCAGAATGATATAATCAGGGAATTGGGAGTCAGGGTGGGGTTAGGGAGGAAGTCACATGGGTCTCAAGAAAGAAGAGACCTTGCTGGATGAGCTAGAGGACAGCCCTGGTCTTAGTGGAAAGTACTACTTAGTAAGGGTTAACATATGAGAGGATCAGTGCAAAGGAGTTTTGGAGGGGGAGAAAGGCAATTTTGAGAAGTGTTAATGCCAGATTATAAATTGGACTTAATTCTAAAATGTTTTAGAGATGCAAATAATAAAATTTCTTGTTTAGATTTTGAGCTATGTGTTGTTAAATGCGACCCTCTGCAGAAGACTGACTTATTACAAATATCTGATAATATGTTCTTGGAAGCTATGTGGGAAACTCACTCACTGTCCATAGGAATGTAAGCTAGTGGGATATTTTTGTAAGGTTGGTGATTTGACAAGATGTCTCAAAATTGAAAATGTAGAATGCTTTGGCCTAGCAATTTTGGTGATTAGAATTTACTCATTAGATACAGAAATGTACACCAAGATCTATATAAGATGAAATTCCTTGCCACATTGTTTATAATAGTATAAAAGGAGTGGGGGGACTAGAAATCTAAATGTTATGAAAATCAGATTAAATAAATTATGGCAGATGTATATATTCAATAGAATACTAAGTGTCCTTTAGACAGTTTGAGGTAGAGCTGAATGTATTGAAATCAAAAGATCACCAAAGTGTTACTAAATGAGAAAGGCAAGGTGCTTGACAGTGTACACCATATGTTCATACCTATAGCTGTACATTCAGAAAAAGGGTATGTGCCTGTTAATGGTAGTTACCTTTGGAGACAAGCACTGGCATTTGAATGCAAGACTGAAGAATCTTACTTTTCACTTTTACTTTTGTGTATTGTTTAGAGTATGCAGCCAGTGCAGGTATTTCAAAGACATGACACGATGATATAAACATTACTGGGAATTCTGCATGGAAAATCTTACTTTTCACTTTTACTTTTGTGGATTGTTTAGAGTATGCAGCCAGTGCATGTATTTCAAAGAAATGACACGATGATATAAACATTACTGGGAATTCTGCACGTGACATTCCCAACTATATGTGTAAGCACTGGTTTGTTTTTAACAAGAGGATGATGTATCAGGCTATTGGTTTGTTAACGCCATTGTTTTGCCTGCTTATCACTATCCATAAACCATGACAAAAAGACAATAACTTTCTGCATCTTCCACTGTTTTCTGGTAGCATGTTTATTGCTCAGTCCTGATAGTTTTATATAGAGCAGTTTAAACTGCCAAGTGTTTGCACCCTCTTTAAAGTGTATACTTCACACTCACTCCACTGTAACCTCATGCATTCATTTGCCCAGTAAATATGCCTAATACTATTTGCTTTGGTTGTATAAATAAACACTTCCTTACTGGCATTGAAAAACAGGCCACTGGTTATTAAAATGTGTGTGAGCATGCCAATTATACATAACTGGGGACTTCTCAAACGACTACACTGAACCAACAAAAGCAGCTGGTCTAACATTTCAGTGATGAAGCAATAAGTTTGAGAAAACAAGATCCAAAGTCTTCAGACTTTTGCATTTTGAACTTGAATTTCTGTAGAAAGTGAGATGCTGAGCTCACAGGTAGAGTTCTGTCTTTTCAACTCACACTTAGAAACAGGGGACAGATTCAGTTGAAGGATGTGAAGTTGGAAACAAGCTTCAAAAAAAAAAAAAAAATGAATAATATTTTTCTGTAAAATGAAGGAGTATATGTTAATCTTTGGAATAATAAAACATTTTTTACAATTAAAATATACTACTTCCTTAGGGAATATTTTTCCTACAACTTCTGGGATGGAGAAAGCTATTTCCATACTACATGAACTGATATAAAGGCAGTATATATGATTATATTCTATTTACTAATTATAAACCCCCAATTTTTATATATGTTGAACAAGGCCTATATCCTAAAATACTATCCAGCTAATTAGTTTTAGTTAATTACACCAAAGACATTTTATTAGAAGCCAAAAAATGCCCCCCAAATTACTTCAAGTAAGTAATAGAACACAAGGAAACTTATCTTTCTCATGAGAAAGGTTCTAGATTGATGATTTAAAAACTTTTGATATTAAACATTTAAAGTACTTTTTCCTTGACTACAACCAACCCTTTCTTTTTGATATGAACTTATAGCTAAGTGAAGTTATATAATTAGGGCTGACAAGTTAAAATTACCACATAGTTTCAGGTATCTAATTTACTTTCTCGCTTGCTTGCTTGCTTGCTTTTCTTTCTTCTAGAGCATGGGTTTTTGGCATTAGACAGAATAGTTTGAATCTCATTTCACTATTTCCCAGCTGAAGGAAGTTATACAACCTCTCTAATCTTCAGTTTCCACATCTGTAAAAGTGGTATGATAAGCATAATTATTTCTTAGGTTTGTTGTGTAAAACAAATCAGACAAAATTTGTGTTCCATCAGTGTTAGCTAATTCATAATTGGGATGCTTTGGGTTGCAAGTAACAACAACAACAAAAAAACTCAAACTGACTTAAATTATAAAGGAAATCAATTGGCTCCTATAACCAGAAAATCCAGAGGTTAACTCAATGGTTCAACCAAAAGTCACAAGAATCTAGTGTACTTCTGTCTCTCTACCCAGCCTCCATCATTATTAGCCTTCTAAATTACCCCATTCTTAAACTCAAGATGGCTGCCAACTCCCACAGCTACCTACATGTTTTCTCATTCTCAACCAGGAAGAAAGATTGAGCCCTTGTGTTCCAGCATTCTCAACTAAGTCCCAAGATTTACCCTGATTGAAAGAGCTTAGGTCACATACCCAACCCTGAATCAGGTCAGAGGTTTAGATTGGCTTGATCTTTGTGCTATTTTCCACCCCTTGAGCTAAGGGGCAAGCCAGCTTCCCCACAACCACATCAGTTATGAAGAGGAGACTGGGGGCTGTTTGGACATGGAAAGATAGAAACACATGATGGGAAAGTAACCAATACATGTCACCACCTTGTTCATTTTATCCGGGCACTGTCAAGAGGGCTGTTACTTCCCAGGCAGTTATCTGGAAGTTATCTGTGTCCTTGCGTGGGCTCAGGGAGCACTTAGCCCAAAAACTTGTCTTTAAAATTTCTTTCTTTTTTTTTTTTTCCTGAGACAGAGTCATACTATGTCACCAAGGCTGGAGTGCAGTGGCACAATCTCAGCTCGTTGCAACGTTCTGCTCCCAGATTCAAGTGATTCTGGTGTCTCAGCCTCTCAAGTATCTGAAATTACATGTGTGAACCACCATGCCTGGCTAATTTTTTCATATATTTAGTAGAGACAGGGTTTCACCATGTTGGCCAGGCTTGTCTGGAACTCCTGACCTCAGGTGGTCTGCCCACCATGGCCTCCCAAAGTGCTGGGATTACAGGCATGTGCCATCGTGCCCAGCCTTCTTTAAAATTTCTGTTAGAAGCAGAACAATTTCAGCAGGTAGGGGGGGACCTCACATGCCAAGATGAATTGTATATTTTTCTATAATTAATTAGATGAAGCTCCCACAGTGAATACTGGTTACTAAGAAATGTTTGACAATCTTACAGTAGCCGTTTAATGCTGTTATGAAGAAGTTTTAAAAAATTAGCAGTGACACCTAATGTTGTTTGCTCAAGTGATAGTCCTCAAGTTCTGGCAGTTTAGATCTTTTTTTCTGTTTCTTTCTTTTTTTTTTTTTTTTTTTTTTTTTTTTGCGAGAAGTACTGAGAAGACTCATAAACTCCTGTTCACTTTGTTCTAGCGATGTCTTTGGAATACTTAAACAATATCAGTTAACTGAATAAGCTAAGCATTTATTTGTATTATATTTGCTTAGCTTCTACAGTCAACTTTTGATAATTTCTGGGACTTACATTTTATCTATAGAAGATCCTGTTTTCACATTTATTAATTCAATAGATATTATTTATGTATGGAAAACCCTCGTGAGACACCTTTCTCTATCACAGACTTGTTTACTGAGTAAATCAAATTAATACTCGTCCTGTGGTACTGACATTTTAGAATTTTAAATCTCAGAAACAAGCATAAAAGCATATTTCAAAAGGAGTTACAAATGTATTTTTGATTTGTTGGCCTTCTTTAATCATTATTATTTATGCCTCAGCCCACAACCCCCTTTCCCCACTGTAAGCATGAAAAATTAATGATATGCGTTTCTCACACAATTGAACTCAGGTGAGAGCATTTCAATTAATGGGTGAAGAGTTCTAAAGAGCTGCGAATATGAAGAAATCTCAATATTTATCCCTGAAAACCACTTCCAACAACTGTCCAGAACTTTTCTCCTTTAAAGCACTTCCTTTATGAATGTGTCTTAAAGTCTCAATTAGATACTAATCTATCTTTCAAACCATCAAATTTAGGTTCTTATCTATAATTAGACTGTCATTTTGAAAGTACAAAGACAAGGTCTAAATATGTCATTTTTACCATAGGATACTAAGTGTTTCACACGTATTATTCTGTTTAATCTTCACAAAAATTCTGTTAGGTATGTGCTATTTTTATCCCCATTTTAAGAGTGAGAACCCAAGCTACTGAGTGATGGATTTGAATAGAAAAAAAAATAAATCTACCAGAGCCTGCTTTCTTTTCTTTTGAAAGCATGAAGGAAATGTGGAAGTATTATAGATTAGCCTTCTTTACTACAGATGAGGAATTGAGGCTGGAAGAGGTAAGTTATTTGCTTAGGCAGTAAAGTTAGTTTTATGAAGGTGATGAAAGAAAATCTCAAGCCTTTTGACTTACAGCCTAACGTGTGGTCACTGGTGACCACATCTTTCTCAAAGCTACCTGGAGTTAAAAAGGGTTTATCAGCAGTACTAGAGAATTATTTTGGTTAAACGTAAACACTGTTTACATGTGTCCCTTAAATACATCACCTTCAGTTTTTCATCTGTGAAATGGGGAAGGGAAAAGAGATGGTGAAGAGAGTTGGGCTCGTTTATCACTAATACACCTTCCATGACGTAGTTTGTCAGGTTTTTCTGGTTATTCTTTTCCTCTCCATCCACTGAACTCTGTGAAAGGAAATCATTACACACAGCCCACACTTGAGAATGGGGAGTGGTGCGCTCTCTCCTTGAGGAGGAGCATCTAGACCAATTATTTTGAATTCTTTTGCACCATAGATTTGTTTGTTATTCCCCATTTACTTATTTATGTATTCAAATAATTTGTTTATATTGGTATAGTATCATAGATGTATATTTTATTCTTTGGGTTGTAATCCAATACTATGTTATTTATTTTGTTTCTTGGAAACTTTGTAATAACTTCTCCAACCAGAATTTACAAAAATGGTAAATAATGAAAATAAATCACAATATTCACCGACAGATACTTTGTGCCAGGCTCCATGATTAATTCCACGTTCATGCTTTAGTTATACCTGGAAGGAATAACTTGCTATTTGCACAATTGAGTGTATGAGATCCTACTTCATCCACAGCTGTGCACCTGTGACCATGAGATTGTTAGAATGTTTGAGGAATAAAATACACGCGAGTTTTGTTTTAAACTCATATGTAAATGAGAATGGCACTTTGGCGTGCTATGCCCCATATGATGGTATTTGTAGAATCAAAGCAAGTTTCTGAAACTCTATTCCATAGTATCTTTAATATGGTCATCAAAGGATGGAAACAGCAGAGAATAAGTAGGTTGTTGTTGTTGTTGTTTGGCTTTTGCTTTTGTTTCTGTTTTTTGAGACAGTTTCGCTCTTGTTGCCCAGGCTGGAGTGCAATGGTGTGAACTCGGCTCACTGCAACCGCCGCCTCCTGGGTTCAAGCGATTCTCCCTTGGCCTCAGCCTCCCAAGTAGCTGGGATTGTAGGCACCTGCCACTATGCCCAGCTAATTTTCTGTATTTTTAGTAGAGATGGGGTTTCACTGTGTTTGCCAGGCTGGTCTCGAACTCCTGACCTCAGGTGATCCACCTGTCTTGGCCTCCCAAAGTGCTGGGATTATAGGCGTTAGCCACCGGACCGGGCCGTTGTTATTTTTTATTTTAAAGTCTTAACATTATTAGAACAATATATACTACACATCTAGAGAAAATTGGAAAACTTCTAAAAAGTATGAAGAAAATAAGACTGCCCTTGATTTCATTGTTATATAATAGCTCTTGTTAACATGTTGTCATATTTCCTTCATGTCTTTTTGGCAATGCATAGGTAGATTTAACCTGGTTAATATTATGTATGCAGTTTTGCATGCTACTTTTCACCTCATTGCTTTTTCCTAATCATTTGCCCACATCATTCAAAATGCTCCGTAAGAACCATTTTAAATGTCTCAGTGAACAGTTAAAGAAATATTTCCAGAATGGAATTGACAGGACTTGATGGCTACGCCCTGGGGGTCCAGGTGTAATTGATGTTGGGCTTTCTAGTCTAGGTGTATGATCATTCCAAAAGATGCTTCAAACCCAAATTCAGAACAAAAGGAAGAGGCAGGTTGAAGGAGGTGAGGACTTCTCCTTTACTACCATAAAACTGCTGTTGTCATGTTTTTCCATGTTGGCATTTAAACTTCACATGCAAAACTGTTTCTATGATAGTCTTTGAAGACCAACAGTATATCCAAACATCTTTCTGTGTTTTCTGTAATATTAATTTGTGCTGGGTATCCAATATGGGATTCAAAAATGAGTGAGTGAATGAGTGAAATAATGAAATGCTGGATGAGGGTAGGGTAAGCTTGAATGTGGGAAGGAGTGTGTGAGGTTGGAAATTGATTTCTAAGATTTGCTAATTTTCTATTCAGAAAAACTATAATCCCCATGGTTTTCTCCAAAGAAAATCAAGTGTTGGAATAAAAGAAGTAGTACATTCATTCTATCTAGATATTTTTGACATTTTTTTGAAAGATACCTAATTAATTTTACGGGTAGGATTGATAGGACATTTAAATAAAGTTGATATGTGATAGAAACACTAAAATATTCCTTTGGTTCTTTGGTTTTTCCTGAAGTTACCTTAGAAATAAAGATTAGGGTTCTGACGAGGAAACCCAGATACAAAGCAATTTGTAATCACAGGGAAAAGGGGAACACTATAGAGTTATTCCAAAAGAAGTAGAGATATGTGCTTAAGTCTAATAAGGAGGCTTCTTTGTTTTGGTTTCATAAGAGCTGATGAGGATCTGTGGTTGCCAGTTTTGTAGACATAAATCCATAGAAGCAGTAGAAGGATTCTTCAGCAAAATCCCAAACATTTAGCATCAAGCAGAGCATCTGCTACACAAGTTTCCCTCTTTGAGATTGTTATAATCTCAAAAATTCATGTATTAAATAAAGTATTTTTCCATATATATTGCCCAAATTTTGGAAATAGAACTGGTCTTAATCTATTGAAACATTTGTTAACAGAAGCATTTACGGCAAGGGAGGTAACAGCAATTAACAAGTTACTGCAGTATGCCTATTTCTGACAAGCCTATCCCTCTCAGAGTTGTTTTACTCACTGGTAGCTATGCACTTTTTCATGACATTTGAATTTCTTTGGGGAGAAACAGTATGTTTGGGAACTCACAAAAAGACAAAAGGTCAGATGAGTTAATACAAATAAAATCTATCTTCTTCTCAGGTCCAATAAATATTATTTTGGTAAAACAGGAAAGATAACAGTCATTAATCAATACAAGAGTACTAAAAGCCTAAGAGTTAACCCAAGCATAATCTGTTATCTTCTTTCTAATATCTGATTAACCATTAATGAACATTAGCAGTACTATATGCATAATATATGATTTGAAGAAGAACCTACAAACTTACAAAGCAGGAAGAACCTACTTTGTAAATCACTTAACTCTTTTGTAAACACTTTCAATTACGTTATTTCTTTACATTTTCACAAGTATATATATATATATATTTAAAAATTATACATTCAAGAGGTACATGTGCAGGTTTGTTACATGATTGTATTGTATAATACTGGTGTTTGGGCTTCTAGTGAACCTATCATCCAAATAGTGAACATAGTACCCAATAGGTAGTTTTTCAGCCCTCACTCCCCTTTCTTCCTACATATTTTTGCAGTTCCTGTTGTCTATTGTTCCCATCTATATGACCATGTGTAGTTATTATATCGCTCCCACTTATAAGTGAGAGCATGTAGTATGTGGTTTTCTGTTTCGTCATTAGTTCACTTAAGATAATTGCCTCTAGCTGCATCCCTGTTGCTGCAAAGAACATGGTTTCATTCTTTTTAAGAGTGCATAGTATTCTGTGTAGTATATGTACATATTTTCCTTATCCAGATCACTGTTGATGGACACTTAGGTTGATTCCATGCCTTTGCTATTGTAAACAGTGCTGTGATAAACATATGAATGCAGATTTTTTTTAATATATAATTTTTTTCCTTTGGGTAGATGGCCGGTAGTAAGATTGTTAGGTCAAATGGAAGCTTTATTTTTAGTTCTTTGAGAAATTTGTATGCTGTTTTCCATAGAGATTGTACTAATTTATATTCCCACCAACAGTGTATGAGTGTTCCCTTTTCTCCACGTCTTTGCCAACATCTGTTATTTTTTGACCTTTTAATAATATTCTGACTGGTGTGAGATGGCATCTCATTGTGATTTTAATTTGCATCTTTGATGATTAGTGATGTTGAGCATTTTTCAAATGGTTATTGGTCATTTGTATATCTTCCTTTGAGAAGTATCTGTTCATGTCTTTTGCCCACTTTTTAAAGGAGTTATTTATATTTTTCTTGTTGACTTTGTAAAGTTCCTCATAGAGTCTGGATATTAGTCTTTTGTTGGATGCATAAATTGCAAATATTTTCTCCCATTCCGTAGGTTGTCTGTCTATTCTGTTGACTGTTTATTTTGCTGTATAGAAGCTCTTTAGCTTAAGTCCCATTTGTCTATTTTTTGTTCTTGTTGCATTTGCTTTTGAAGTCTTCACCTTAAATTCTTTGCATAAGTCAATATCCAGAAGAGATTTTCCTAGGGTTTCTTCTAGGATTTTTCTAGTTTGAGATTTTCCATTTAAGTCTTTAATCCATCTTAAATAAATTTTTATATATGATGAGAGATAAGGGTCCAGTTTCATTCTTCTGCATGTGGCTAGCCAGTTTTCCCAGCACTATTTATCAAAGAGAGTGTTCTTTCCCCATCGTTTATTTTTGTTGAAGTTTTTGAAGATCAGTTGGTTGTGGGTGTGTGGCTTTATTTCTGGGGTTCTCTATTCTGTTACATTGATCTATGTGTCTCTTTTTGTAGCAGTGCCGTGCTACTTTGGTTATTACAGCCTAGTAGTATAGTTGGAAGTCATGTAATGTGATACTTCCAGCTTTGTTCTTTTTGCTTAGGATTGCTTTGGATATTCAGGCTCTTTTTGGTTCCATTTACATTTTAGAATTTTTTTTCTAATTCCATGAAAAATGACATAGGTAATTTGATAGGAATTGTGTTGAATCTATAGATTGCTTTGGGCAGTATGGTCATTTTAATGATATTGATTCTTCCAGGTCATGAGCATGGAATTTTTTCCATTCATTTATGTCATCTATGACTTCTTTCAACAGTGTTTTGTAGTTCTCCTTGTAGGGATCTTTTACCTCTTTGGTTAAATGTATTCCTATGTATTTTGTTTTTTTGTGTGTGGTTATTGTAAATGGGATTGAATTCTTAATTGAGTTCCCAGCTTGAATATTATTAATGTATAGAAATGCTACTGACTTGTGTACATTGATCTTCTATCCTGAAACTTTACTGAATTCATTTATCAGGTATAGGAACCTTCTGCCAGAATCTTTAGGACTTTCTAGCTATAGGATCACATTGTCAGTGAATAGAGATAATTTGGCTTCCTTTTTTTCCTACTTGGATACTTTCTATTTCTTTCTGTTGCCTGATTGCTCTGGCTAGGACTCTTATGTTAAATGGGAGTGGTAAGAGTGGACATCCGTCTTGTTGCAGTTTGTAGGGGAGATGCTTCTAGTTGTGCCCATTCAGTGTGATGTTAGCTATGGGTTTGTCGTAAATTTGTTTTATTATTTTGAGGTATGTCTCTTCAATGCCTAGTTTGTTGAGAGTTTTTATCATGAAAAAAATGTTGGATTTTATCACGTGCTTTTTCTCCATCTACTGAGATAATCATATGGTTTTTGGTTCTTATTCTGTTTATGTAATGAATCACATTTATTGATTCATGTATGTGGAAACCATCTTTGCATCCCATAAATAAAATCCAAATGGATTGTGATGAATAACCTTTTGTGGTGGTGCTGGATTTGGCTTGCTAGTGTTTTAT